>NC_037670.1:135405900-135652074 GCF_003255815.1 Theropithecus gelada
TTTTTTTTTTTTTTTTTTTTTTTTTTTTTTTTTTTTTAAGGCAGGGTCTCACTCTGTCACCCAGGCTGGAGTGCAGTGGTGCAACTTCAGTTCACTGCAACCTCCGCCTCCTGGGCTGAAGCAGTCATCCCACCTCAGCCTCCCGAGTAGTTGGGACTACAAGTGGCCATGACCACACCTGGCTAATTTTTTTTCATTTTCAGTAGAGACAAGGTTTTGCTATGTTGCCTAGGCTGGTCTCAAACTTCTGAGCTCAAGCTATCCACCTATCTTGGCCTCCCACAGGGCTGGGATTACAGGCATGAGCCACCACATCTGACCTGGACCATTCGTATTGGCAGAAAAATGGAAAAATAGATCAAGAGAATAGAATGGAGAGCCTAGAATTATGTGTAGACCTACATAAATATGATCAACTGATCCTTGACAAATGACTTCATTAAAATTAAAAACTTCTGCTCTATGAAAAGTACTGTTAAGAAAATGAAAAACCAAGCCACAGCCTGGGAGAAAATATTTTCAAAGCACACATCTGATAAATGACTTCTATCCAAAATATAAAAAGAGCTGTTGAAATGTAACAATAAGGAAATGAACAATCCAGTTAAAAAATGGGCAAAACAGGGCAGAGTGCAGTGGTTTACACCTGTAATCCCAGCAGTTTAGGTGGCCAAGGTGGGCAGATTACTTGAAGTCACGACTTTGACATCAACCTGGCCAGTACGGTGAAACCCCTTCCCTACTAAAAATACAAAAATTAGCCAGGCATGGTGATGGATGCCTGTAATCCTAGCTACTCAGGAGGATGAGGCAGGAGAATTGCTTGAATCCAGGAGGTGGAGGTTGCAGTGGGCCGAGATTGCTCCACTGCACTCCAGCCTGGGTGACAGAGCAATATTCCATCTCAAAAAATAAATAAATAGGCCAGGTGTGGTAGCTCATGCCTGTAATCCCAGCACTTTGGGAAGCTGAGGTGGGCAGATCACCTGAGGTCTGGAGTTTGAGACTAGTCTAGCCAACATGGTGAAACCCCATCTCCACCACAAATAAAAAAATTAGCTGGGCATGGTGGCGTGTGCCTGTAATCCCAACTAATCAGAAGGCTGAGGCATGAGAATCGCTTGAACCTGGGAGGCAGAGGATGCAGTGAGCCGAGATTGTGCCACTGCACTCCAGCCTGGGTGACAGAGTGAAACTCTGTCTCAAATAATAAATAAATAAAATAAAAATAATAAATAAAATAAAAATGGGCAAAAGATGTGGACACCCTATCTAAAATGAATACATATGACAAATAAGTATATAAAATGTTCAAAATCATATGTCACTCGATAATTGCTAACTAAACAATTAGATACTATTACACATTCAACTATGACTAAAATCCAAAACACTGACTGCACCAAATGCTGACAAAGATGTGGAACAACAGGAACTCTCACTCACTGCTGGTGGGAATGCAAAGTGGCACAGCCACTTTGAAAGACAGTTTGGCAGTTTCTAACAGAACTAAATAGACTCTCATCATATGATCCATCAATTGTACTCCTTGCTATTTACTCAAATGAGTTAAAAATTTATGTCATTACAACAACCCTCACAGGACTGTTTATAGAGCTTTATTCATAATTGCCAAAACTTGTAAACAACTAAGATATCCTTCAACAATAAACAAACTGTGGTATATTCATACAACAGAATATTACTCAGCAATAAAAAGAAGTAAGCAATTAAGTCATGAAAAATCATGGAAGAACCATTAATGTATATTGCTTAGTGAAATATGGCAATCTGAAGAAGCTACATACTATGTAATTCCAACTATATAACATTCTGATATTTACACGAGACATGAAAACATATCAATACAAAAATCTGTATGTTAATATTCATACCAGTGTTATTTACAATAGCCCCAAACTATAAAAACCCAAAGGCCCATCAACAGATTAACAGATAAATAAATTGTGGTAATATCCATATTATGGAACATTGCTCAGCAATAAAATAAAATAGATTACTGACAATAAACTATAGTGACATAAAGCACATCAGTAGTTGCCAGGTGCTAGGTGTGATGGGAGAAGAATAACTGCAAAAAGGACGAGAAGGAGTATGGGGAGGGATGGGAACACTTTTTATGTTGAATTCGTTATAATACATTGAAATGTACACATAAAATTGATGAATTTTATTGTAGGTAAATTATATTTCAATAATGAGTATTAAAAATAAAGTAATCACAAAATGAGGAGGGGGAATGCAGCAATCACATATTCAATTCTTCCTTGATACAAGGTTGTATAAAGGAGTTGAAGTACAAAGACGAATTAAGATAAAATTCTTACCCTGCAATGAATTTACAGTCTAGTAGAAAAGACAGACATGTACACAACCAGTGTAACTATGGTAAGTATAATAATGGAGTTATAAACAGAATTTTATACACATAGGGGCAAGGCATTAATTATACAAGATTCAGAGAAACACTGCAAAGGATTACGAATGAGTTGCATCTTAAGAAGTGATTAGAATTTCAGCAAGTGACATTTCCTAACAAATCATAAGGTATATTTCATAGTTATTTTCCTCTATATTTATCTATTCATCCATCCATCTATCCTTCCCTCCATCTATCCATCCACCCATCTATGCCTAGGGAAAGGAAGGGATGTAGAGAAAATTCGATATTGTAGTATATAGCAATATCCAGGGCTTAGTTTGTAACATAAGAATTTGTTATTTTTATTTTAAGTCTAATAATTTCTGCACAGCAGTTAGAATAAATGTATGCTGTATAGAACTGCATATTTAGTTTACCTTAGCAGCAAAAATTTAAATCTGATCCTCTCAGAAACTTATCTACTTCAAAGGGTAGCCTAGAGCTAAAAGAGGCTAATGACCATAACAGCACCAGACTCGGTCCAGCACCTACGACAATACTTAATACTTAGTAAGAGCTGAGTAAATATTGTTGAATAAAACCAAAACAGACAGACAGTTAATTCAACTTTATTGAACCTCACAGAGGAAAACTCCACATATAACCAAACTGTACTTCCATTATAGACCCTGTACAGTTACAGTTTTTTAAATCATTTTCAGTCGAGTCAATAATAGGATGTTAAAAGAAAACAGAATATTAAAGAATCCAATACTGCTTTGAGACAGGATCAAATAAAGCCCTGCTTCAAAACTGTATCTGCTTCTCCAATCCTACAAAAGTGGGTAGTTTTATTTAGACCTACTATTACTACTTCATTCTGTACTTTCTATAAAACTTTGACCAATAACACTGGTAAATGGCCAACATGTAAAGACAATGACAGGAATAAAAAGGTATCATCTATCAACCCTGTTTACACCCTTCCACATAATCTGATGTTTGGGTAACTAAAGTATAAAAGCAAAATAGCATTTTCTAAAACAAGCAAGAAATAGAAGATAACTCTAAACACAAATATGGACAACATAACCTAGTAGTCAAGTACAGATGCTTTCAGAGATGAGGTTACTTGGTTGGAATGAGACCTTGAACCAAAGAATACTGCAATAAACAGTGACTACTTCTACATATGTGACCAACTACAAGTGAAAAGGGTCAAACACACAGGTGATTATGCAGCCATAATTTTTGCATCATTGTATACATGCTGACATATACCAATGCTAGCAATAACATCCTTAAGAATTATGGACACAAGCTATGGCTAGATACTTTCAAATTATTGACAATTTCCTCCTGTCAATAAGAAGAAAGTTCCAGAAATGTTGCACATCATCATGTTAGATAACACTAAGAAATTACTAGATTATTTATTTTTAAAAAATTATCATTGGAGGAGTCCTTCTTAACTATCTATATTCTTCAACATAGTAATCCCTTTCCTAAATGGAATCATCTGATATGGACTGCCCTGGTCATTCCATTTATACACTGTATAACGTTCCACATTTGATCTTGAGCAAGTTACTTCCCTGTGCCTCAGTTTCTTCATCTGTAAAATGGGAATGACGACAATACTTACCTCACAAGGTTACTGTGAGGATTAGATGAGCTAATGAATGCAAAGTGCTTAAAACAGAGCCTCGCACATAGGAAGTTCTATAACTTTTAGTCATTATTATTATTTTTTTTCATTATTATTGCTCATATTATTCCTTCTTTGCTACCAAACTACATCAATAAACATGGCATTTTAGAACTAGTAAAAACTTAGAACTAACATAAGAAACACAAATCTCTAGATCTAGTTCACTGCTGCTTATAATACCATTTCCTTTAAGAGAAAGATTTACCTGTCCTCTGAAACCTTCCTCTATAAACTGGACCCCTTAATGACAAGAGATGCACTGTGAATTAAATTCTGGTCCCAGCTCTACCTGGGCCTCCCAGCAAGCCCCAGGTAAGTCATCTCCCCTTTGGGGCCTCAGCTGTCTCATTCTTAAAATAAAGTGTTCACATTTGAGGATTATTAAGGTCCCTTTGAGTCCTAATACTCTGATTCAATAAATCCTTCAGGTTCTTTAATGTATAAATATGACATTATAAATTTGACTTTTTGACACTTTAGAATTTATCTCTAGACACTTCACTAGATTATAAGCATCAGGATCCTCTAGGGCAGGATCTTTATTCTCTTTCATTCAGAAGTTAGATAGTTAAGCCAAAAAAAAAGTCTCACAAATAAAGTATTAATAAAGTCATCAGTGCTTCCAGAAGCAAACTGGAATTTTATTGCTGTTACACATCTCTTTTAAAAATACTATTACTTGATTAAAAAGCTGTTGAATTCTATCATACATTCTTGTAAAAGTGTATTTTTACAAACCAGATAACTTTATAGTTTCTGTAGTTTGGGATAGGTAAATAAGTGGCTTAACATGTTCAATACCAGGGTCACTTATTTTTCTAATGAATCCATTAAGATTATAAATTTATTCATGATATCATAAGAAATCACCATGTGGGAGTATTGCAATTAAAAAGAAACATTTTTGTTTATTAATGTTTTCAAGTGATATAATGTTTTGCAACAGAAAAAATAAGCATATGAATGAAATGTCAAGGACCAATAATGAGCAGTCAGAATTGCTGAGCAGATCCCTCCTTCTTAGCTAGTAACACTGTTGTATAGGATCACTCAGGCTGAAAATGAAATTTTTCACAAGGAAAAATTTAACATTTTGTCATCATTACACTGTTGTGCTATAAGCTGATTTTCTTCAACAAGCTGGCAGGTGCTTCAATACTCAAAATGCTAAGATTCTTAAACCAAACTAACATATACATAGTATGGAACATTAATCTTAAGATTTATATTTTCAAATTTTTAGAGGTCTAAAGGTTTTCAAGGCAGCTGTTAACATATACTCTTTCTGAAGTGGAGGTTTCCAAAGATTGGGAATGCAACTGATAAAATATAAAATCAGAGGAGAAACAGTGGAAAAGTAAACGTAATATAAGAGAATCACAATATGTAATGGAGTCATTAATTTCATGAGTCTCCTTGGATAGGTTTAAAGCACACTTCAGATGCATTAGTAGGATATCATTTTATATTTCAGAAGGACTACTCTCAAGCCAAGCTTCTTTGTAGTAAATGAATCATCCAGCTATATTTTGTGAAAAGGGGTCATTTTAATTTCAGGGTCTTTTATTGCCCAGCAAGGTAACTGACTGAACTGTGAAATGACATTCACAATATAAATAAACTCAGTTGTCTTTGCTTCAAAGAAAGTAGTTATTATTCAAGCATTTATTTTCTGGTGTATCTCACAGATTTAGATTTACATAATAGATATTGGCTTTGTTAACACTGGACAGAAAGCAAACTTTACTAAAACAATTTACAGTAATTAATTATGTACAATTGCTGCTAATAAAAAGGGTAATGAAAACGGAAAAAGTATGTGCAGAAAATGTCAAAAATAAGATGAAGAGATGGGAAAGTTCCCATTCTGTTTCTAGATGACAGTTTAAATGTACTGTATTTTATTAACAGGTAAAAAAGTCGTGGTGATATCTTAAAGTGCTCATCCTATCTGTGTCTAAATAATCTATCCATCACAGAAAAACTCTGTCCCATAGGCCAGTGTGTGTTTGATAGATACTATTATAGTAAAATATTGACCACACCATAACTAGCAAATGTTACAATGAAGAACCGTAATTTGAAGTTAAAATATTTTCTCATCATCAATAGCAGGTACAGCAGCATATCCTAACTTAAGAGGAGAGCCTGTGACCACCTAAAAGTACTGACAGAATTTAAAAGGCAAAGAGAGAGAGTAAGAACACACTGATTCTTATTTTTATAAAATCTTTTTTTTTTTTTTTTTTGGTCGCCCAGGCTGTAGTGCAGTGGCGCTATCTCGGCTCACTGCAAGCTCCGCCTCCCGTGTTCACGCCATTCTCCTGCCTCAGCCTCTGAGTAGCTGGGACTACAGGCGCCCACCGGAGTTTCACCGTGTTAGCCAGGATGGTCTCGATCTCCTGACCTCGTGATCCTCCCGCCTCGGCCTCCCAAAGTGCTGGGATTACAGGCGTGAGCCACCGCGCCCGGCCCCCTATTTTTATAAAATCTAAACGCAATTATTCACAATTTGTGGGTGAGAGAAATGAAAGGAAAAGCAATACGTTGGTGGCTAGTAAATTGGAAGCACAGTGGAAAAGGAGTAAGCCCACAGCACTGCCTACTTAGTTACTGTTGAGGATCCTATCCTCATCAATGACTAGAAATACACGAAAGATAGGGAAAGGAAGTAGTAAAAGTTGTCCTCTTTTCAAACCTGCTAGAGCCAACGAGATTCAAAGACCCTGAACTAGGTTAGCAAACTCACTAAAATCAGCTATGATCCTGAACGGTATGCACTGAGCAGTCACAATAACCTAGGCACCAGCATTTAACTAAAATGTAAAGAGGTGAAAAAGAGTTCTGGTTTGTTCAGTAAAACAGATTCTTGGGCGTAAAACTATACAACTTCTAGCACTCAGTGGAAATAAAATGAATAGAAAAGGGGGTATATTGTTTCATATGTTAAATAATCTATGGAGAAGAGTACCATTTTCAATATTTCTCAAGCCAATTTTTAATCTGA
This sequence comes from Theropithecus gelada, assembly GCF_003255815.1. Classification (NCBI taxonomy): domain Eukaryota; kingdom Metazoa; phylum Chordata; class Mammalia; order Primates; family Cercopithecidae; genus Theropithecus; species Theropithecus gelada. The sequence continues at coordinate 135,413,002 of NC_037670.1, forward strand.
CATGAGTTGAAATGAAGCATAGTTAAAAATTAAAGGGGATAATCTTTGTAAATCAAGTTATTAGTAGAAAACAGATTTTAAAATCCAGGGAATTGAATATTGGAAATTCTCTCAAAGTACAAGTAATCAAACTTGGGGATGATAACTCACTAATCAAAATCAAGGTTTCTACTTGTGACTTAATATAAATAAGAAGGTGATAGAAATATATTTCTAAGCCTTGGAATTCAGGGAATTTTTTTTCTTTTATGTCTCAGACTTCAAACTTTGGGGAACGGGGTCATTTTTTTTTTTTTGTACATAACTTCTATTTCAAACTTTGATAAGCACAATGTATAGAACAGAATGGTCTGCTTTGGAGGTATAAAGATAGCCTAATCTCATATCTTTCATCATTTTTTATATATGATCTCATTGCATCTGTTCCAACCATCAATTCAAAACATGTATTTTGATTTTAATTTTGGAAAACGTAAAATCTCAAATTTAAAAGCTTAAGTTTCAGAACATATTAAAACTCAGTTATTCAAATGACAGCTGGCGTAAAAAATATAGTGTGTTTTATTTAGGGAGTCATAAACATGTTCAAAACATCTAGTTTATTTTTAATAAAAACAGAATATATTTTTCTAAACATAAGCAAATCTCTATTAACCCTTAAACTGACATAAATATTACACTCATGACACTTTAAGGAAGATATGCTCAGCTGCCATGTTTAGTAAAGCTTACCAGTAGGCAGACACCACCTGGAAAATAAAAAACTAAATTTAGCATCAAGTATAGATAGCACAATTCAAAAAAATTCTCGTTAATTCAGGTCAGTGAGCTCTCCCTGCTTTGTATTCCCTGTTTATATGTTAGTCCATATAATAAAGTACTAACATGGTAGTTTTTTTAAAAAAAAACTATCACAACAAAAACTGCCCATTTTTATTGCATTAATCAAAAGTTCACAAAAATATGAAAATCAAGTCCAGCATCTCTATTCCTCCCTTAATTGTGTGCAAATTTTACCTAAGAAATATCTTCCCATCTTCCTATGCCTTTAATTGGCTACCACTGCATTTTAGCAGCATATTAGCCCAACTCTATACATGCAGACCCATCTATAAAAGGGTCTGGGCTGGGCAGGGTGGTTCACACCTGTAATCCCAGCACTTTGGGAGGCCGAAGTGGGTGGATCACCTGAGGTTAGGAGTTCAAGGACAACCTGGCCAACATAGTGAAACCCGTCTCCACTAAAAATACAAAAATTAGCTGGGCATGGTGGCACATGCCTGTAATCCCAGCTACTCAGGAGGCTGAGGCAGAAGAATCATTTGAAGCCGGGAGGCAGAGGTTGCAGTGAGCCAAGATTGTGACACTGCACTCCAGCCTGGGTGACAAGAGCAAAACTCTGTCTCAAAAAAAAAGGGTCTGGCCACTACACTACATAATTATTTCCATGATTAAAAAATTAAACCAAAGTTTCCAAAAATTATTTATTTGAAAAGAATTTTATGTTGCTATTAAATAACTAAATTCCTTAAATAGATATGGAGTTGTCAAAATGACCAATAATTTTTAACAGGTGGAGAAACGTTAGGTCACCTAGACTGATAGCAGTAGTGATATTGAAAACTTAAACAACTTGGATTTTTATTCTTACTGAAGCAAATACCCAGTTTTAGGGGATGTTCTACCCTGAGTTTAATAAAATGTATTCTGCCAAACAGTTACAGCAAAGAGAGTGTTTAATCAAATTTATCTAACATTTGATTGTATATCCTGAAAATCTTTTAATCTAAAAGATATTTAAATCTAATATTTAATATTAAATACACGCCTCGGCCTCCCAAAGTGTTGGGATTACTGGCTTGAGTCACCATGCCCAGCTACCATTTAAAGATTTTATATTAGATTTAAATATTAGATTTAAATAGTAGGTACAGCAGCATATCCTAACTTAAGCGGAGAGCCTGTGGTCACCTAAAAGTACTGACAGAATTAAAAAGGCAAAGAAAGAGAGTAAGAATTTGATTTAAATATATAAATCTAATATTTAATATTATATAATTATATAAAATCTTATAAAATCTTATAAAATTATATAAAATCTAATATTAAATCTAATATTTAATCTAAAAGCTATTTAAAACTGATGCATAACAAAAGATGTATAAGATTTTAACTAGGGCAATAAAGCATGGGATGATAAGTTTTAGTTACATCATTTATACATTTATAAAAATTTATGTTTATAAATTAATATTGATGCTATTACTTGGCTCAAATATTGCACTGAGGTAAAATACTCAACTTTAGCTTGCATTCACTTACAAACGTACAATATCAACATACAATTCTAGCTGTTCTGAATTATCATTCGCAGCTAGTATTTTGGTATGATCATCTTCTAGAAGATAATCCTGCTTAGAGATTAGTGGCTAATTCTTATGACCACGTACCACCTAAAGAAATTTAAATTATTGTTTTCCTGGGGCTCACAAATTTTTGAAATATCATCATTAAAAAAATTTACAAGTGCCTACAAGGTAAAATAATATGAAACTAAACTTAGCTGAGGTGTGGTCTAAAGAGTAAGTTTACAGTAAAAAAGGCCTTGAAATCAACTAAATTTGTTTCACAAAATGAGTAAAAATATGTGTAAATAAAAAGTCTAAGCATGTACTTATGTTTTCTTAAAATGTGTCTTTGTGGCAGCTCATTCTATCTTCTTCACTACAAATATCCAATTCTAAGAAATATCTAGAAAAAGGCAGCAACGATCTCTCAACTGCCAGATAGAGTGGCTTTTCTAGTTTGCATTCTTTTAACCACTCAGGGGCACAGGTAAAGTTAAACTCTTGTTGATATTCTGTCTTTCCTTGGCTTCGGAGATAGCATTTTCCTGAATCTGTTCACTCTCAGTCTACATTTCTGATGTGTGTTTGTTACCAGTCACTTAAGTGTTGCTAGATCCCAAGGCCCTATCCTTGAGAATCCCCTTTCCTTTTCTATTTGTACTCTTCTACTCTAATGGCTTAAAATTACTAGGTGCACATGATTCCGATTTGTTTTCAGCCCAGGGTTTTTCTTTGAATTTCTGACTCATACTTCCTACTAGGGCATAGACCTCAGGTGTCCTGCATATAGTACACAGGGATATGAGGCAATCTAGTGTAGTTAGTGTCAAGAGTATAGGCTCTGAAGCCAGAATACCTCAGTTTGAATGCTAAGTCTACCAGTTGTGTGAACTTAAGTTGTTTAACCCTTCTGTAGCTCAGTTTCCTTATCTTTGAAATGGAAGTAAAAACAATAATCTATATTAGAGGGCTTTTATAAGGGTGAAATGAACTTTGAACGGAGATTGGCATATAGTAAGTGCTACATAGTGTGTGTTAAATAAGTAACACTATAATTTATGATTCTTAAAATATTCCTTATAATCCCCCTCATGCACATATTTGTAAAGCTGCATGTCCTGATCACTGAAACCTCTGCCTCCCGGGTTCCAGTGATTCTCTTGCCTCCAGTGATTCTCTTGCCTCAGCCTTCCAGGTGCACACCACCACGCCCAGCTAATTTTTGTATTTTTATTAGAGAAGGGGTTTCACCATGTTGGCCAGGCTGGTCTCAAACTCCTGACCTCAACAGATCCACCCGCCTCGGCCTCCCAAAGTGTTGGGATTACTGGCTTGAGTCACCATGCCCAGCTACCATTTAAAGATTTTATCTTGCAAGGGTTAACTTGGTGATACCTAAGCTGGAGGCACTTGGAGAAACAACACGCTCAAGCTCAAGCTAGATGCTCGCAGAGGTCAAAGGGCTCCTGGTTAGGCAAAGAGAAGCAAGGATATAGAACAGGCCATGCTTGATCTATTTAATACTCTGCCTAAAATCTTAGTTCTGCCTAAGAGCTTAGTGAATAGCATGGTCTGCTGTGCCACAATAGATGAATAACATCTAAATTGGGATTTCAGGATTTTAAAGAAGCTTACAACTTTCAACCTTTCTCCATTCCTTCAAATCCACACTACTCTTTTCTTGACCCACTCTCTGGTATTCTGAGGCTAGGGAAAATAATAAAGAAATGTAAGATGGCTATATATCTTGAAAGGGCAGAGATCGTGTCTTGTTCACTCTAAGCCAGCACCTAGCAGAGTGCCTGGCTTATAATTGAAATTCGATAAATATTTCTTGAATAAAAGAATAAATATCAAAAGCAGATGGGGCAAAAGAAGTCAAATTCCTATTTCTACAGCTGATACTGCTGACTCAACGTGCCTCAGAAACAACCATATACTACACTCCCACTCCACCTCACTCAATCCACACACACTCCTGTAATTCCTAACAGTAGCTGCTAATGGCCCAACCTGTAGTAAGTCTCAAAGACAATCTGTTATATCCTCCTTTAATTTTTGAAATATGAAAAGAAATACTTGCATAAGATCCTTTCCTAAAGGCATCTCTTGAATTAAGCACATCCTATGATTTGATTTTTTTTTAGGTGGCAAAAAATTGATTTTTAAAAGTGTTAATATAATATAGTGATAAGGTATTACAATTAACTCAGCCAGGAAGCCTGGAATTTCATGGTTACTTAATGTCCCACCTTCCTCCCCTTCTCCTCTCAACATTAACATCTTAACAGTTTATTTATACAGTACCCAAAAATGCCTAAAGGAAAATACATAAACTTTAAATGAGATGCAAATTTGACATCTGCCAGTTCAGTCTTGCACAGTTTTATCTTCTCCATCTTAGCTGAATTTGAGAGTTTTCTTTAGGTACAAATTCATTTCCTTCTAAATATTATGGGTTAAAAATTAAATACAAAAAACCCAAACAGAATAGTAAAAAGCTATGTTTCAATACTGGAAAATGCAAATATCACTGTGTGACCTTTGATATAATGGTTTTTTAGTGTAACAACAGAAATAATTATATCAGTGGCCTGCTTCCTGCCATATCTACAGAGGTGTAATGAAGAAATCTTAGTTAATATGTACTAGACAAGAAAGTAGCTTAGAAGACAACGCTTTTAATTACTAAACAAGAAGCAAAAAAACAGTTGTGGACAGGAATGTTAAACAGAGGTCATCACTTGACCTTCAAAACAAGAGAATGACTAATAATTTTGTCAGCTCTTTTGTCAGTAAAGGGATTTGATAGGGGTATGTAAGAAAGTTCATAGTCCAAAAGATAGTGATCCTTTAATAAAAATAATAAAAACACTGAGGCATTTGCCAAGTTAATTCTTGCCATTTCAGTATCAATCAAAAGATATTATGTCAAGCAACTATATTCTCTGAGCCATTTTTAGTAGAGTCAACTTAACTGTTCCCTGAATGCCTTCTGATCTATTTAGATGATTCTTCACCAGCATCACCAAAAACATATAGAGTCTCACCCTCATATATCATGGAATAGGATAAAATGCCAAATGCAGAGAATTAAGTCAACATTGCCTTTGATCTCTAAGGACCTAGAATCTAAAATTGTACATACCGGGCTGGGTGCGATGGCTCATGCTTGTAATCCCACTGCTTTGGGAGGCCACGGCCAGTGGATCACCTGAGGTCAGGAGTTCAAGACCAGCCTGGCCAACATGGTGAAACCCCGATTCTACTAAAAAATACAAAAATTAGCCGGGCATGGTGCAAGCAACTGTAATTCCAGCTACTTGGGAGGCTAAGGCAGGAGAATCACTTGACCCCAGGAGGCAGAGATTGCAGTGAGCCGAGATTGTACCACTGCACTCCAGCCTGGGCAACAAGAGCGAAACTCTGTCTCAAAAAAATAAAAATAAAAGGCCGGGCGCGGTGGCTCAAGCCTGTAATCCCAGCACTTTGGGAGGCCGAGACGGGCGGATCACGAGGTCAGGAGATCGAGACCATCCTGGCTAACACGGTGAAACCCCGTCTCTACTAAAAAATACAAAAAACTAGCCGGGCGAGGTGGCGGGCGCCTGTAGTCCCAGCTACTCGGGAGGCTGAGGCAGGAGAATGGCGTGAACACGGGAGGCGGAGCTTGCAGTGAGCTGAGATCCGGCCTCAGCACTCCAGCCTGGGTGACAGAGCGAGACTCCGTCTCAAAAAAATAAATAAATAAATAAATAAATAAAAATAAAAATAAAATTGTACACACTATAATTCTGGGTATCTTTATGAACAAATCATATAAGCCATTTGTCAATCTACTGTCATATTTCTTAACTATTCAGAATTGGTTGATGAGTGACAGATACACAGCACTAATGCAAAAATGGCATGACCAGTGGAAACAAAGGAACCAATTTGATACTTTTTTTTATCCCATCAACAAGTTACGATATATGTATGTGTGCTTTAAGTGAACTAATGAACAACAATCTTTTGAAAGTTGACATACATAGACAGTGGGTAGTTGACAACTCTGGAGACTATTTGATTATAATTTATTTATGTTTATTTATAATGTATTTATATACTGCCTTGACTTAAGGCAGCTAACAGAGGTGTGAGAATATAATGAAAAAAATAACTTTAAAATGAAAAAGATAAAGCAGAGAGAATATAAAGATGGAAAAGTAATAAAGAGATAATAGATTAACATACAAATTGCAGTCAATATAGCTCTGCTAGGAAAAACTGCTAAAAGCACTCACAGATTCCACTTTCAGCTTTCAGCCACAAAGATTACAACAGCTATAAGGTAAAATAAAATCTGTCTGTGTAGAAGAACAACTATTTGGCTTGCTAGTTAGCCTACTCAGCCAAAACAACAAAAGGAAATCCTTGATATTTTTTCCCTTTCCCTCACCTCTCAGACAGACTCAATTGATTAGTAAATTCTATGGGCTTTACTTCCAAAATATATCCTCAAAATATGCCCATTCTTCATTTCTAATGCCACAACCCTAGTCCAATATACTACCCTTTCTCATCTGGATTATTCCAAAAGCCTCTTATCTGGTCTCTGCACAATTTATTCCCTACATAGTAACCAGCAGGATCATCTAAAAACACAAATCAAATCTTGTCACTCCTCTGTATACAACTACCTGTGGCTTTCTACTGTACTTTCATCAAAATCCAAGCTCTTTCCCATGATCTTTGTGATCCAGACCTTGACCATCTCTCTAATCACTTCTCTAGGATCCTTAGAAGTAAAAACAGGAGGCAGGAGAACAGTCAGTGTCAGAGTGAGCAATGTAAGATTCTATGAACCACTGCTGGTTTTGAAGGTGGAAGGGAGCCATGAGCCAAGGATGCAGGCAGGCTGTAGAGGCTGGAAAAGGCAGGAAAACTCTTTCTCCCCTAGGGCCTCCAAAAGGAACGCAGCCTTGCTGATGCCTTGATTTTAGTCCAGTGAAACACATCAGACTTCTGACCTACAGAATTGTTAAGGTAATAAATTTGTGTTGTTGTAAACCATTAAGTTTGTGTTAATTTGCTATAACAGCAATTGGAAACAAATACAGATTGGAATAAAAACCTCCCACCCAAAATAAAAATACAGAACAAAATTATGAAACATCTTTTAAAAGAATAACAATAAGGGAAGGTCAATAAAATAAAATTTAGGTGAAGTACTCACTAGATAAAAACACAAATCTTAATATAATCTAAAGAATTTGAAAAAAGGATAGTTTACAAACTCAAAAAGATGAAAGAAGACATGTCCATAAAATAAAACATAATTTAAAACAGACAAATTAAACAATACCAAGTACAAATGAAAAAGAACCAATTAGAAACACCAAAATAAAATATGTATAGTCATTAAAATTTTAAAAAGAACCAATAGATTCAATAAACTGTAGGCTTACCATAGTAAAAGAAAGAAGTAGAAATTTTCAAAGAGCATTAAAAGGCACACAATGCATCTCAAAAAGATAATGCAAAAAAAAAAAAAAAAAAAAAATTGGCCTGGCACGGTGGCTCACGCCTGTAATCCCAGCACTTTGGGAGGCTGAGGCGGGCGGATCACAAGGTCAGGAGATCGAGACCACGGTGAAACTCCGTCTCTACTAAAACTACAAAAAATTAGCCGGGCACGGTGGCGGGGGCCTGTAGTCCCAGCTACTCAGGAGGCTGAGGCAGGAGAATGGCGTGAACCTGGGCGCCACTGCACTCCAGCCTGGGGGACAGAGCGAGACTATGACTCAAATAAATAAATAAATAAATAAATAAATAAATAAAGGAGCAGTTAAAGGACATGAGGGAGATATTGAGAAGCTCCAATATATATCCAGTAGGTGTCACACAAAAGAGAGAAAGGGAAACAAAATTAGGAGAAATAATGAAAAAGAAGTTTCCAGAACTGAATAAAGATATATGGAAAAGTATACACTGAAAGTCAAGAAGGAAAAAAAAAAATTAAATCCACCTGTAGAACCAAGATAGGGAATCTATAATAAATGAAGATAAAAAGAAAAGTTTTTCTCATTAGCAATAGATTACAGAAGACTATTAAATATTATGTTCAAAATATGAAGGAATTAGAACTCTACACCAGCTAAATTATTAGTCAAGAATGAGCCAAATTAAAGATGAACATCATTCATGGTCTATTTTATCTTAATAATGAAATTATGTCCATATAGACCAAAGAAAGGGAACAAAGGATGAAATAACAATATTTTACATTTCGAGGTGTTTACCACTTGCCAAGCCTGGTGTCAGGGACTCCACATTCATTACTTTCATTCATGGAGCAATGACTGAGTACTCACTATTGGGCCAAGAGTGTACATCTATCACAAGCTAATCCTTCAAGCACTTATCAGATAGGCAATATATTAAAAATAAAAACTGGGGCCCCAGGGAAGCTAAAGCTAAAGCAGATCTTGCTAAAGCAAGATCATATATCTCCTTTGCTACTTTCGTAAAGCTTCTCAGCTACTAAGTGGCAGGGAATCATTTGCTTACACTTTTGTTGTTTCCTATCTCTGTGCTGGAAACATGTTGTTACCTCTGCTGGGAATGTCTTTTCTCCTCCCCTAACTAGGCAGTTTAACTTCACATTTTTTTTTTTTTTTTTTTTTTTTTTGAGACAGAGTTTCGCTCTTATTGCCCAAGCTGGAATGCAATGGCGTGATCTTGGCTCACTGCAACCTTGCCTCCCAGGTTCAAGGGATTCTCCTGTTTCAACCTCCCAAGTAGCTGGGATCACAGGCATGTACCACCACTGCTGGCTAATTTTTGTATTTTTAGTTGAGAAGGGGTTTCTCCATGTTGGTCAGGCTGGTCTTGAACTCCTGACCTCAGGTGATCCACCCACCTTGGCCTCCCAAAGTGCTGGGAATACAGGCATGAGCCACCGCGCCCGGCCCTTCAAAATGTATTTTAAAGTTTTTTTTCTTTCTCTTGGATTTCAAGATACAACCTTGAAGCAAACTGTAGAAGCCTTTTTCCTTAGTCTTAAAATAGATTCTGTGGCCCTCCTTTTCTCACTGTATGTACTCCCTTCACACTCATCTAACTGTAAGCTAATATCTAATTATGTGTCTTCTTAGAAATTCCAGGGGCTAATATTGAGAGAGACAGACTTGGTCTAGAGACCCAGCTGCGAAGTCCCAGAGATTACTTTAAGGCAGTGGCTAGTTAACAACCCAACCATTGTTGAGACATCAGTCTGAGGTCCAGGTGGACTGGGACCCAAGACAGCCAGCCACCAAAACAAGGTACACGTGCATTGTACTCAGCCCAATTCTTGCACGCCTTCCTTATCAAGTTTTCCCTTTTTAAATGCCTGCCATCCCCCCAAAAAGCGAAGCAGTTACTTTGGATAGAAATCTGGCTGCTTCCTCCTTTACTAGTTTTGGTTAATAAATTCACTTTCTTTCTACCAGATCTTGCTCTTGTTAATTGGACTCTGCAAGCAATGAGCATCTGGGCCTGCTTTGCTCAGTTACAATCCTTCTGGAACTGATTCAAATATCACCTTTGTAAAGTCTTTGCTGACCACCACCATCAGTCACCCTAGTTGCTTTTATTCTGTTTTCCCACTGAGGTACGTATTTCACCTTAATTATAGTACTTAACATACTAACACTGATTATTGTTGGATGCTATTTTGGGGGAAGGAGGCCTGTAATAACACCATCATCAATAAATATTTGTTGAGTAAGTCAACAGGCAAAACAACATTTTAAAACATACACTATAATGCTATCTACATTGTCAAGAAGTTGTGATTATTAACGTGAACTCTGAGGAATATTATATTTGTGTTTCATAAAGACTATAAAAAGACAACTTGCTCACAGCAGGATATCAGGAAGAAGTGACCATAAATAAATTCATTTAAATAACTTATATTTCCTGAGCATCTATCTTCCGCAAAGATAGATGCTCACATACTGCAGGGACATGAAACTGGTCACTGTCCTCAGAAGAGATTCTGCCATATCCAAATACTACATATATGAGTTTGAAATCTAAGAAAAAGTGTGCATTAAGTGGACCCAGAGTTGTTATACTGGCATGCTATCAACTATTAGTAGAGACCAACTTAAATATATACCATTTTATCTGATAGCCAAATACCTCCAGCCATATTTTAAAATTAAAATGCTAAAGAAATTGCTCTGTTTAAGCTTAGAGCATTGATTTTTATGATACATCTAAAAAGTATTAAGGGATATTAAAACTTCAGCCTATAGCTAAGTGACCTTTTAGTTTCTTTAAAATTCCGGATAATTGATCACCCTTTGTAGAAAGTCTGTCATTACTTCAGAATGTCTATTCCCTTTGATCCACCCCTTAAATTCTACATACTTAGAGAATTTTCTTTTTTCTTAAAAGTGTATGCAGCAACAGAGTATTAAATTGGTTCTCTTTGTCCTGGTTCATCTGAAATACTGGTTAAGAACAAAAAACTATTTGTCAAATACTTCCAAAACAAATTCCAAAACAAAGGCAAAATGCAAGACCATTTTTGCAGGATTTGCAAAAGAAGTAGTCAAAACAGTTTTGCAGTTCAGCACCCATACTGAGGCCATAAAGGGACTGAAGAGAGTAAATATTTAGGGGAAATTAACTGCTGTTCCGTGAGTCCCACCGCTCCCATAGGGAAGTGTGAGGCATGAAAGGAGCCACTGGGAGATGCCATCTAAGAGCACAGTGGACAGACTGGTCTGATCTTCACCAAAGGAATCTAAGAAACAGAGGCTGGCTGAAGAGGACTGTGAGAAACTCTCCTCTCCCTCGTCAAAGGTTTCAGTTTTGAGGATGCACAGTCTCAAATTTCAAAATTTATTCCACTGGAATAGTGCTATTAAAGTAAAATGATTGTGCTCCAAAATGAAGCACTAATAGGCATTCAATAAGCACTCATTGGATAATCCCATACTGTCCATTCATGAAAACCTTTTCTAATGCAATCACGTGGTTTTAAACCATAGAAATTGATGCCTACTGGGAGCAATATAGTAAAGAATCTTACAGATTTTGGAGCCAAATTGACCAGATTTAAATTATAACTCTGTCACTTCCCCCTTCTGAAACTTGGGAGAAACTGTATCAATCTCTAGGAGCTCAGTTCTTCCATCTGTGAAACACAGGTAATAAAACCTAGTTAGAGGGTTGTGATGAATAAGGAAAACAGCAACTGTAAAGTATCGGCGCAATACTGGAAAGTTCTCAACATATTAGCTCACTCTCTCTCACCCCGTTTCTATTGATGCGTTCTTTCTTTAGGTATGTTAATGTTAAATGGTCTTGTTTAAAGGGGACATCTTCTTTGCTGCTTTTTACCTGGCAGATTGACAGTCTTTTTAAAGTGATCTTACAATATGTGAATTATCTACTGTGTGTGGACTTTAGTAGTTAAAGTCTCAGTTTTGGGGTGACTCAATGCACGTCTAATTGCTGCCTATTTATCAATACCAGCCTAAAAAATGTATCATTTTGGGTTCAACTACATTTGTGCCTAATACGTACCACATCCTTTCAAAAGTTATTTATTTATTTATGCCCTTAAAAACACACATCTGTGGTATCCATGCGCTGTGGAAAAGAAATCAGAACTGGGTCAGTTGAAAGCACAGGATATATTCAAACTGTTTTAGTCATCAGGCCTCTTGTCTAGAAAACTTCAGTGAAAGTTGAATGAGCTAATTACAGGAAAAGAAATTAACCAACAAGAAAGCTGACTTAAGAGTTGTTGGGAAACAATGGATAAAAGAAAATGTTCAGCATCCTACATAAGTAGGGTGTGGTTTAAGTTTTCTTGTTGCTTGAGTCCAGAAGGTTAAGGCTGCAGTGAGCCATGAGTGCGCCACTGCACTCCAGCCTGGTCAACAGAGTAAGACTCTGTCTCAAAATTTAAAAATAAATACATAAATAATTTTCTTATGGTCTAAGTATTTTTATGCATCTCCCTGAGTCCAAAAACGAAGGCAAAGGGAGACTAGTGTATGACTGTTTATTTCTATATTGTCAGTATTTTTAATAAAACTATGGATAGTTTTTCTCTTATGTCACTGAGTTATTTTGTTTCCGAGATCACTGAATATTTTCCCTGGGGAACATAGGAAAGGCTTCAGGAAACTGTCCTGAGTGAATGCATCTAGTGAACACTACACAGGACAAAGAAACAAGAGAATACCAGTCTTGGTTCTGTGTCCTCTGAAGAGTCACATCTATTCTTATTATCATCAGAATATATTTCTGAAGTGTTTCGAAGCCTTTTAATAAAAACTCTTTATAAATAGAAGGCTGCTTATGTCAATTCAAAAATTCTGAAATTCACTATAGCTCAAGCTTTCGTATTTGAAAACCTCCTGGGGAAAAATATTTGAGAAATGTCTACCTTTTGAGATATAAGTTGTCTAAAACAAACAAACAAAAAAAGGTGGATTCATTCTAATTGTGGCTATTCCTGGAAGGCACCATTTTAAAAAGTCAAAGCATTTAGACATTGAAACATTCTTTTTTTTGGTAAATCTTAGGTTGTCACGTTTGAAGAATCATGATTGATTATATCACTAAGCAGCCTATCTTTTAGAATAGGTGACAAGAATATTGGTGACATTGCAAACCAAAAATGAAATTTTAAGCCTCCAACTGACTCAATGGACCTCTCCTTTTGGCCAAGGGGATCCCAAAGAAACCTGAAAATGTAACTTAGGCCTTGACAGGAATGGAGGAGGGATATGCCTACTTATCCACGCTCCCTTTGAAGTTTAGGCACAAATGACCATCATTAACATTAAAATAGAGGTCATCAGAATGACAAAACAGATTATCTGAAGCAATACCCACCTCCAAACTGTCTTTGGTATAGCATCACAGGAAAGATGGCAGGCCCTGAAAGGAATCAAAGTATTTTACCCCAAAATATATTTCTTTGACGTATTTTGAAATGGCCTTCCAAAGCCATCTCTTGTAGAGGAAATATGCATTCTGTAGAGAATCTCTTTCCCTTTCCAGGTCTTTTCCTGACCCAGGAGAGAGTAACTAGGAGTCTGACACCTTTTAAGTTCTGATAAGAGACATTTACCATCTATCCTCTTTGAAGCCTGCTGCCTGGAGCCTTGATCTATTAATACATAACAAGAATCTTCACTTCTGCGACCCCTTTTACCTTACTTAATCCAAGCATTTATTTCTATTAACTTCAACTCTTTAAGCAAAGCTTAACTTTTTCAACCAATTGCCAATCAGAAAATTTTTGAATCCATCTATGTCGTGGAAGCTCCCCCCCTCAATGTTCTAGATGTGCCGCTTTTCCAGGCCGAACCAATGTATACCTTACTGTATTGATTTATGTCTTTGCCTGCAACTTCTATCTCCCTAAAGTGTATAAAGCCAAGCTGCAACCCAACCACCTTGGGCATATGTTCTCAGGACCTCTTGAGACTGTGTTCCTGGCCACAGTCACTCATATTTGGCTCAGAATAAACATCGTCAAATATTTTATAGAGTTTGACTTTTTTTTGGTCACTAGTATCAATAGTAATATCAATAGCCTGCCAAGAAAGAAGACAGAGACTTTATAGGATGGTTTCCCCTTCAGAACAGGTGCTTCTTTGCCTCTACTATCTAAATTAATAACTAGCTGCTTTGTTGGGTCATTCCTCTGTTCTTTCCTCCCCTAATAGGTTTCTGTTTTCCCCCACCAAAATTCAGCACCATACAAGCTTAGCTGTATCTATATGAGAGTGTTAGCGGCAGCAAATCCATACAGGTCTGCAGGAACCTCAGTTCTTGCCTTCTCAGAAGAACGAATTCGACTGAGGGCCATAAGGCAGAAGCAGAGACCAAGGCAAGTTTTAGAGCATGAATGAAAGTTTATTAAAAAGCTTTTGAGCAGGAACAAAAGGAAGGAAAGTACACTTGGAAAAGGGCCAAGCAAGCAGCTTGAAAGATATGTGCATGATTTGACCTTTTGACTTGGGGTTTTATATGTTGGCATGCCTCCAGGGTGTTGCATCCCTTCCCTCCTGATTCTTCCCTTGGGGTGGGCTGTCCACATGTGCAGTGACCTGCTAGCGCTTGAGAGGGGAGCGTGCGCAGTGTGTTTACTAGAGTTGCAGGCAAGGTCACTTGAGGCGTTCTTTCCTTACCAGTCAAACGTCCCTAGGTGGTCATATACCAGTTAAACGCCACCATTTTGCCTCTTAATGTACATGCTTGAGCTCACTCACCCAGCTCCTGAGATCTTATCGGGGAGCTGCTGATCACCAGTTTCAGGTGTTTATAGCGAGACTGCCTTTCCCTGGTGTCAGCTGTGACCAATTATTATTTCAGAGCGACAGGGTGACACCTGCCTGACCATCACCTGATGGTTGCCTGACATTCCTGGTGGTGGGGGCTGAGGGAAGAGTCCTCTCCTGCTTTGTTCATGCCTGATTAGCTACCTACTGTAACAAGAAGACATACATTACAGTAGAGAAAGAATTCCAAGAAACACATCACAGACAGGAAACTCTATTCAGTGCCAAATGCACCAAATAATCTGCTATAAATAAGTGTATCTCTGCTGTGTCAATTCCACAAGACTTAACAAGAAGGAACTATATCAGATTACAGAATAATAAAACCCATAATTGCTAAACAAATTAAGCATTTTATATTTATTATTTTAATTCAAATTAACCAAGTTCTTTATGGTAGTGAGGTAAGGTAATAAAAAAACAATTCATTTTCAAAGGGAAATTAGATTTATATGAATCATTACTATGAGAAGAATCAATGAAGTGGTAATTTGTAATGACAGGAAAATAAAAAAAATAGGTCACTAGGGAAAGAAGCAAATCAGTGGACTAAAATCTTTAAAACCACCACAATATGTGAAAACATATTTTTAAGAGTATACTTAAAATATTTCTATTTGATATATTTTAATATACAGGAATTTAAAATTCACCTATACATTGGTATCTCAATTTTCAAAAAAAAATCTATGCCATTGAGACAGAAGATTTTTGAATCATTCTGTTGTTTTGACTTTTTAAATGTCCTTTTCTCTCCTCAGCTATCTTTTAACCATAAGAGCTTTCCTATCTTGAAGACATTTAAAAATACTTCATTTTGAAGAAACTATCAAAGGGACATCAACTGGCACATATGCTTGGCATCAGGGCACACCAAATGGCCCAATTAAACCATTTGCAGTCTTTACAAGATACGATTTAAATGTACCCAAGAAATGTCAAATGGTTCCTCATGCAGAATTATCTTTACCAATGAGCTATGTCCCAGGAACTGAGCACATAAATCCCTGCAGAAACCCATGAGGTACCGTTTGTCTCAGACACACACCGGAGCATGTTAGTTACCACAGAAGAGAAGGAGTTTTCAAGCTGAACACAACGATCAGAAATGCCTTCTTCAAGAGGGAAAATATGGTCAGAGGAACATGAAAGTCTGTCAGCACCTCCCTCTGTTGCAAAGTGTATTCCCCACACCAGGTTCTAAAAATCAGTTGCTCTAAAATCAATCTCAGGAGGAAAACCTCTATACTTCTTCCTTTCTCCACTGGGAAAGTCTTCGACAGTTCAGGATATGTCTTCTCGATGTGATAAATTTGAAGAACAATAGTAAAAGAAGAGAATTGCTAGTAAAGTTATAGGCTCAATCTATATATTCTTCACTAGAAAACCAAAATATAGCAATAAATTAGGAAACAAAATAGTTGGGCTGGCTCAAAAGCGACCACCACTAGTAGCACTGACCCCACTCCATCCCTTTCACTAGTCATGGATTTGATAGTCATGGATTTCCGCCCCCCCAGAAACAGGGTGTCACTCTGTCGCCCAGGCTGGAGTGCAGTGGCGCAATCACATCTCACTGCAGTCTTGCGCCCAGGCAAGCTTCCCATATCAGCCTCCGCCTAGCAGGAACTACAGGTGTGAGCCACCATATCCACTTCTTTTGTAGACACGGGGTCCCGCAATGTTCAACAGGCCGGTCTCAAACTCCTGACTTTATGCAATGTTCCTGCCTCGCTCAGCCTCCCAAAGTGCTAAGATTACAGGCGTGAGCCACCATGCTTGGCTGAGCTGGCAAGTTTCTGAACGTGGTTCTACCCCTGGCACACTGATGCAGGAAGCCTGCACCTCAGAAGGCAGAGCTCTCATAGCCTGACTGCCCCTACTTCCTCTTTGGAAGCCTGTTTCCATTGCGAAGATACCTGACAGGGATTCTCTTCCTCATCCATTTGCAAACCTTTGCTCAGGCCTCTGTTCTCTTCGGCACTATCTACCTTTCTGCTGGGTGCTGGTTTCTAATTTTCTTTGATCCCTGTCTGTTGTCAAACTGCTTTCGTAGACTGGATCCTTGGGCCGCACTTCTTTGCCACTCTGCAGAAGCTTAATTGCTATTCTTGGTTAAGAATATATAATGATAACTGACTGAAAAATAATCCATTAGGCTTCAAAGGACATAATGGGTAGAGGGATGAGGAAATTCAGGGGAAGGAGCAGAATGACTTGTAAGCCTATAAGCATCAGCCTAACTGATAAATATGCATATATTTGAACATACCTTCTTATAATCATGAGATCTGATGTGATAAATTCTAGTGGTTAGTACGTGCCATGCCAATACCAGATATTTATCCTGTTGATGTATGTGTGGCAATGACATACTTAAGCTAGTGCTTTTAGAACTGGCATATTTAATGAAAACTCATGACATTCAATTATTTTTTAATATTCTGTATATTTTATCAATTAAAGCCTAATATCAGTAAGCTATGTTACTTTAAATTCATTTCTACTTTTATATTTACAGATACATTTAAGAATAAGCTGTTTATTTAAACAACTAATATATCTCTTGAGTATATTCATATCTATTTAGCATGGCATAGCATTTAATAGATGGTTATTAATGAAAATCTAGTAAAAATAAAGCAAATAATACAAATGCAGTCTTTATCATTTACAACATAATCAATTGCATAAAACACTACACTAATAACCTTCTATCTACCATATAGCAGAACATGGCAATTTTGCTCAGTGGTATCTTCCTCCTGTCTCAGAGGCCTGGAGTTAAGATGAAGCCTGAGATGTAAAACCAGACAGAAAGAAAGCCCTTATATTTTCACACAATAGTGACTTGGAAAGACACTCATCAAATCAAATCCCTCTAAATATATTGATATATCAACATCATCAACATCATTTCAAGTAGCTATGTTAGATATTTAAAATATTTGAGTAAAGCCCTTTCAGAATCATTATAGTTGACCCTTGAACATCACAGGGCTAGAGTTGCTGACTCTCTGCACTATCAGAAATTCATGTATAACTTTTGACTCCCCCTAAAATGTAACTACCAACAGCCTACTGTTGACCTGAAGCCTTACTGATAAATATTTTGTGCATGGTATTATATACTGTATTCTTACAATAAAGTAAGCTGGAGAAAAGAAAATGTTAAGAAAATCATAAGGAAAAGAAAATATATTTACTAGTCATTAAGTGGAAGTAATTAATCATAAAGGTCTTCATCCTCAGTCATCTTCACCTTAAGTAGGCTGAGAAGGAGGAGGAAGAGGAGGGCTTGGTCTTGCTGTCTCAGGGGTGGCAGAGACAGAGGAAAATCCACATATAAATGCAGTTCAGCCCTGTATTGTTCAAGGGTCAACAGTATACAAGTACCCCAAATATACTTAATAGAGTTTAATGTATTAGGTTGGATTTCACTTCTAGATGTAATTACCCTGAAAACTTTCATTTTTACTCACAGACATGATTTTTCCAAATTATTACTAAAATTCTTTTTTGAGTTCATAAAGGACATGACACTTTGGCTGCCAATGATAATAACTAATTTTAAGATGCTCTCACGAATCATACTCTCTCCTTCTCTGCATTTTTTAGAGCTTGCTTCCTACATTTGATTCACTGGCATGGTGCATTCACCCATAGTGCAGGCTGACGACTTCCATAAGGTAGGCACCAGCCATCTGCCTCCTCCATTCCTCCAGAATATGAAAGGGACTCAGACTGCTTTGAGCTAGTCATCTCAGAGAAAAGAAGATGATACTAAGTTGATTTTTAAAACAACAGTCTTTTTCTATTGTAATTCTTATTCATTATAGTCTAACACACACACACACACACACACACACACACACACATATATCTTTTGCAAATCTGACAGAACAGGTAAGTAAGAATTTTTAAAAATAAGATGACAAATAAAAATTATCCCTTCGTTAATATGCCATGGGCATTTATTGTACGGAAGGTTTAACAATATTTGCCATTCATAGAAAGCAGCTTACATATTAAATGCAACTGAATAAATGGGAACCTATGTTAAAACTGCCAGTGAAATCACACCTATCAGTGACACTAGTATTCTCAAATCTAATAAATATATCCTTTCATATTATGAGGAATAGGCCTAACCCTTGTGTCAAAATTCTAATCAACTGGATGCTCATTAAGTATTATGTGGTGCTTTCAAGCCTGATGAAATGCAACCTCTGATTATTTGGCAATCGAAAGAAAATAATCAAATAATCACTGTTAAAACTTCCTTCTTTAACATAAAACATGTGGCCATTATAAAACATTCTTATTCATGAGGAATTTCTTCAACTGTACGTACGTATTTATATATGCATATCTGCACATATATACAGCATATGTATATGTGTCTGTATTATATGTATTAAATGAAAGTTTATACAAATTTTGTTTTTTAGGCTCTTCAGCAGCTCTCTTCCCATCACAACAGAAAGGCCTGAGGTAACTAACATTTCCATTTCTGCAAAAGGCAGATTTTGTTCAATTAAAAATTATAATGCCTTAAATTTCCACAAACACATGAATTTATCTATTTTTCTTTTACAAACCCATATAAACATAGATGCAGACACCCCAAAGAGAGAAAATAAGCCACATCCTTTTTCTAACTCAGGCTGTCATCCCACTCTAAGACAATCTATTATTATGAGTTCAAACAAAAGACAACTAATAAAAATATTATCTACAAAAAATGTACACCAAGACTGTACTGTTATTACAAAATTATAATGTGTATTTTACACTTATTTCTAAAATGTCTTGGCTAGCCTGTTTGGAATAATTCAAACTTCAGATTTAAAAGAGCAAACAATTCTTATAAAAAACAAGCTCGAACTGAAAAGAGTTCTTGGTGTTTGTAGGACACAGTCTGTTCTCATTAAATAGGAACTCAGGATAGAATCACAAATAATAATACAATTAAAGAGAACATGGTTCCTTATATTATTATTTTAAAATGAATTTGCGCATTTATAGAATTGAGATGATTAGAGATAAAAAATAAATCTTATACAGCTCAGTGTGCCACACTACCTTCTAATTCATCTTAAACACAAGGCTTTAAAAACTCACAAATTATATCAGCATATAGAAACCCAAGAATACTTATACAAATTATTGCTGCCTACTCTACCCTTAGAGAAATTAGCAGAAGTCTTAGGAAAACATCCACTCCCAACAAATGACCCAGCGTTTACCGACTTGAGTCCTATCCTACTAATGCTTTTGAAAAACAAAACCATTGAAAATTGAGCTGAAAACTAAAATCATTATCTTGATTTTTCTTTAAAAAATTCATTACATTTTCCACTTTGAGAGTTTCTTACTGTGTTTTTTCCTTCCTTATGCCTCCTTTCTCACCTTTTTTTTTTTTTTTTTACTTTTTATTTATTTATGTATTTATTTTTTTGAGATGTAGTCTCGCACTGTCGCTGCGGCTGGAGTGCAGTGGCGCAATCTCGGCTCACTGTAACTTTCACCTCCTGGGTACAAGCGATTCTCCTGCCTCAGCCTCCCGGGGTAGCTGGGATTGCAGGCACCCACCACCACATCCAGCTAATTTTTTGTATTTTTAGTAGAGACAGGGTTTCATTATGTTGACCAGGCTGGTCTCAAACTCCTGACCTTGTTATCTGCCCACCTCACTCTCTCAAAGCACTGGGATTACAGGCGTGAGCCACCGTGCCTGGCCTTTTCACATCTTATCAGTGGTAGATAAGTAGGCAGTACCTTCGCCATGTAGCATAGGACCATAAACTAAAACGAAATTAAGTGTATGTTTAAAAGATTTGAACTTTTCTATTCACATATAGGATAGTGGAAAACATAAACCTTTTCCGATTGTTCTAGGGAAAAGTAAGCATTTTCCCCTCTATAGCATGTGACAAAAGCCTGTAGTTCTCTAAAATATTTAATTATTACAGACCTATCTCCCCTGCTAGACTAGACACTTCATGAGGGGAGGAGTCTATGTTATTATCACCTCTCTTCTCCCAGAGACTAAAATAGTGGCTAGAACATATAAGGCATTCAATAAATGTTCACTTAATTTTATATATTTTAGCATGAGTATTTGTCATTTACATATTCTGCTGACCAAATGCAATAGGCAATAAGCTATAGCTCAAAATTTTAACAGAAGACCACAAAGTAAATTATCCGCAAAGGTAAACTTAATATCCTTGCCTTTTCATGATGGTGACTTCAAGTGTCTAAAAATATGGCAGTCTACATGCCATAAGAATGTAGTGTCTTTTCATTCAGGGTATGAATATATAAATACATCTTTGACTTTACAGCATATGGTAATAACTTGAAAATTATATGCCTAATTGTGGGGAAAAAAAAAAAAAAAAAAGAACTCTTCTTGCCAGAATCCAAGTCCTGTGAAAGTAGCCAATGCTGTCTCATTAGTTAGTAAGCTAATGGAAATGTTGCCAGCATTTCTTTCAGTGTCTAGAAAACAGAGTGTGCAATGTGCCAAGTCTTCACTGATTTATTTTTGTAAGCAGCAGTGTAATAAACCCAAAGAAGCCAAAAAAGACCATTTTTAAAAAATAAATATTCATTTGTTATCAAGATGGATATGACCTTTTTACCCACGCCTATTACTGACAATTCAGAAAGACTATGTGAACTAGTCACTCATTTATATTAACTGTATTAACAGGTACTACCACCACTCAAGTGTTAAAATGCCCTCAAGTTTGCAATCCTTTGGCTTTTATACAAGAAACCACATTATTTTATACATGTACCTAATTATTTTCTGACCTTTCAGGAAAACTCAATAATACCAATCTACAAAATGAAATAATACTCAAGAATTCCACTTTTCTCCCTTAGCAATGCCTGCACATAACCTTCAGCTTTAAATTCACTGTGTTTTATGGGAATTCCACAAATAAGCACCACAGTGGGGCTCAGAACCAGGCGTGTCCACAGGTAAAGGTGTTTGAGTTCTGGCTCCAGCCTTACTGGTTGTTAAGACTTTGAGGCAAGTTATCTCAGCTTTCTAAGCATCAGTCTTAAATCTACAAGATGGTGATAATTCAGTATCCATCTTAGAGTTTTTGGAAAAGATCTAAATGCATGAATTCATGTAAAGTGCTTAGGGCAACTGAAAACTCAACAGAACTCAGTAACAATTATTATTATGCATCAATATGGATACTTGTTTAAAAATAAGCTGCTTGGGAAAATGGATACTGTGTATATTTTCAAAGCTTGCGTTCTCTCCCTGTTTTGATTCAGATACTGTCCTAAAACTTTAGCTATTTCACTTACTTAGATGAATTTCATCCTCACAAACTATAAGAAACCTACATATTAAGGTTCTGGGATTTAGACAAAGGTAGGACCCAATGCTCCTTTTTAAAACATCTCAACATTTCTATATTCTTTTATAATAAAATATAAAAAATAGACTTGGAATAGAACAATGTTTATTTTCATGGTTGCATTCTAAAACAAATGTCTACGTGTGAAGTCTGGCTCTTTCATCACCTGAGATGGAGGAGTTTCACGCTGGAGATAGAATATCAGCTAGTTTTCAAAACCAAGTAAGATTTCAGCGGTGTACATGGAATACAGGCTGGGCTAAGTAAGATTAACAGACTGAAGATAAGTGCGCACATTATTCAGAGCACAGAGATTAATCAGACTGGCTAGTGAGCCATATATACTAGTAAGAAGGTGATCAATGAAGCAGGAAAGACTAGGACCAAATCACAGAGGGCCTTGACTGACTGGCTGAGCCTGGACTTTGTTTTCTTGGCAAGGAGGATTTGTTTTCAATAGTTTGCAGGTAGCACTGCTTGGAGGAGCTGAAAATGACAAAGGAATGAATTTATGAATTCAGAGACTCGTATCAGTTGCTCAAAGTGGGGGACTTAAAGGGTGGCCAGGGGTAATTAATACTCCATTCCTCTCTCTCTCTCACATTCCTCATCTGCACCTCCTACAAAGCTACCCACAAATACGTCTCAAGTCCACAGGTTCTTCACCATAAGCACTGCCACTTCAGTTGTCCATGTAAGGCTCAGGTCTTTGACTGCTTTAACAAACTTCTAAGAGGTCTTTTGGGCTCCACTTTGCACTGCTCCCACCCAGTTTCCAAAACACATAAATTCTACACAGTTCAGCCAAAGTAATATTTGAAAGTGTAAACTCAATGATTTCATTGATTTACATAAAGACCTTTCAATGATTTTCCTATGATTCTTCCATTAAAATCTATGTTCTTCTTCATTGCTCTTTACTTACAGCAGTCTAGCCGCATGAATATTCTTCCATTTACTCTTCAAACCAAGCTTCCTCCTGCCTCAGGAAATATTATTCCTTCTTTACAGAATGCTCTCCCGCCATGACAACATCATTTCAGAGCTGGGTCATTTCCACCTTTAGCATCTCAGATTTAAGGTTATCTCCTTCCCCACTCACTTAGCTTCCTTTCTTTTCCTTAAAGTATTTTCTGTAATTTAGAGTTATTCTATTGTGTACATGTGTATTAGTCCATTTTAATGCTGCTGATAAAGACATACCTGAGACTGGGCAATTTAAAAAAGAAAGGGGTTTATTGGACTCACAGTTCCACATGGCTGGGGAGGCCTCACAATCATGGTGGAAGGTGAAAGGCATATCTCACATGGTGGCAGACAAGAGAAGAGAGCTTGTGCAGGGAAACTCCCATTTTTAAAACCATCAGATTTCATAAGACTCATTCATTATCATGAGAACAGTACAGGAAAGACCCGCCCTATAATTAAATCACCTCTCACCAAGTTCCTCTCATGACATGGGAACTATGGGAGTTACAAGAGGAGATTTGGGTGGGGACACAGAGCCAACCATATCATTCTGCCCTTGACTCCTCCCAATTCTCATGTCTTCACATTTCAAAACCAATCATGCCTTCCCAACAGTCCCCTAAAGTCTTAACTCATTTCAGCACTAACTTAACAGTCCATAGTCTAATGTCTCATCTGAGACAAGGCAAGTCCCTTCAGCCTATGAGTCTGTAAAATCAAAAGCAAGTTTGTTACTTCCTGTATAGAATGGTGGTAGAGGCATTGGGCAAATACAGAAAATGGGGAAAACTGGCCAAAACAAAGGAGATACAGGCCCCATGCAAGTCCAAAATCCAGCAGGGCAGTCAAATCTTAAAGCTCCAAAATAATCTCCTTTGACTGCATGTCTCACAACCAGGTCACACTGATGCAAGACATGGGTTCCCATGGTCTTGGACAGCTCCACCCCTGTGGCTCTGCAGGGTACAGTACCCTTCTTGGCTGCTTTCATGGGCTGGCGTTGAGTGACTGTGGCTTTTCCAGGCATGTGGTGCAAGCTGTCAGTGGTGCTACCATTCTAGAGGTCTGGGGGGCGGTGGCATTCTTCTCATAGCTCCATTAGGCAGTGCCCCAGTAGGGACTCTGTGGGGACTCTAACCTCACATTTCCCTTCTGCACTGCCCTAGCAGAGATTCTCCATGAGAGCCCCACCCCTACAGCAAACTTCTGCCTGGCCATCCAGGCATTTCCATAAATCCTCTGAAATCTAAGCGGAGGTTCCCAAACTTCAATTCTTGACTTCTATGCACCTACAGGCTCAAAACCATGTGCAAGCTGCCAAGGTTTGGGGCTTGTGCCCTCTGAAGCCATAGCCCAAGCTGTACTTTGGCCCTTTTTAGTCATGGCTAGAGTGGCTGGGATGCAGGGCACCAAGTCCCTAGACTGTACCAGCACAGTGACTCTAGGCCTAGACCACAAAATCATGTTTTCCTCCTAGGCTGCTGGGCCTGTGATCGGACAGGCTGCTGTGAAGACTTCTGACATGCCCTGGAGACATTTTCCCTATTTTCTTGGCAATTAACATTTGGCTCCTTGCTACTTATGCAAATTTCTGCAGCAGGCTTGAATTTCTCCTCAGAAAATAGAATTTTCTTTCTACTGCACTGTCAGGCTGCAAATTTTCCAAACTTTTAAGCTCTACTCCCCTTACAAAACTGAATGCCTTTAACAGCACCCAAGTCATCTCTTGAATGCTTTGCTGCTTAGAAATTTCTTCCTCCAGATACCTTAAATCATCTCTCTCAAGTTCAGAGTTCCACAAATCTCCAGGGCAGAGGCAAAATGCCACCAGTCACTTTGCTAAAAGATAACAAGAGTGACTTCTGCTTCAGTTTCCAACAAGTTCCACATCTCCATCTGAGACCACCTCAGCCTGGACCTTATTGTTCATATCACTATCAGGATTTTTGTCAAAGCCATTCTACGAGTCTCTAGGAACTTCCAAACTTTCCCACATTTCTCTGTCTTCTTCTGAACCCTCCAACCTGTTCCAACCTCTGCCTGTTTCCCAGTTCCAAAGTTGCTTCTACATTTTCCAGTATCTTTTCAGCAGCACCCCAGTCTAGTACCAATTTACTATATTCATCAGTTTCCATGCTACTAATGAAGACATACCTGAGACTGGGAAGTTTATAAAAGAAAGGGGTTTATTGGACTCATAGCTCCATGTGGTTGTGGAGACAACACAATCAGGGTGGAAGGTAAAAGGCACATCTCATACGGCGGCAGACGAGAAGAGAGCTTGTGCAGGGAAACTCCTATTTTTAAAATCATCAGATCTCATGGGATGCCTTCACTATCATGAGAACAGCTCAGGAAAAACCCACCCCCATAATTCAATCACATTCTACGACACATGGGAATTGTGTGAGTTACAAAAGGAGATTTGGGTGAGGACACAGGGCCAAACCATATCATCCTGAAGCAGCTGGATTGATAGAATGGTGGAATGGCTTTTTGAAATCACAATTACAATGCCAACTAGGTGACAATACTTTGCAGGGCTGGGGAAAAGTTCTCCAGAAGGCTGTGTATTCTCTGAATCGGCATGCAATATATGGTACTGTTTCTCCCATACCCAGGATTCACCCAGGAATCAAGGTGTGTAAGTAGAAGTGGCGCCACTCACCATTATCCCAAGTGATTCACTATCAAAATTTTTGCTTCCTGTTCCCACAGTATTATATTCTGCTGCCCTAGAGCTCTTAATTTCAGAGGGAGAAATGCTGTCACCAGGAGACACAACAATGATTCCATTAAACTGGAAATTAAGGTTGCCACCTGGACACTTTGGGCTCCTGCTACCTTTAAGTCAACAGGCTAAGAAGGGGGTTACAGTGTTGGCTGGGGTGATTGACCTGCACTATCAAGATGAAAGCAGTCTACTACCCCACAATGCAGGCAGGTAAGAGTAGGCATGGAATACAGGAGATCAATTAGGGCATCACTTAGTATTACCATGCCCTGTGATTAAGTTCAATGGGAAACTACAACAGCCCAATCCAGGCCGGTCTACAAATGGCCCAGACCCTTAAGAAATGAAGGTTTAGGTCACTCCATGAGGAAAAAAATCAAGCATGCTGAGGTGCTTGCTGAAAGCTAAGGGAATACAGAATGGGTAGTAGAAGAAGGTAGTCATCAATATCAGCTATGACCACAGGACCAGTTGCAGAAATGAGGACTGTAATAATCATGAGTATTTCCTCCTTTTGTTAAAAACATATTTGTGCATGTATACACTTGTACTAAGAAAATATCTTCATTTTATTTCCCTTTTCCTTTATCATGTGACATAAAATTTATTGACTTCTTACCAGCATTTAAGTACTTCAAAGTTTATATAATAGCATTTGGTGTGGGGATTGGTGTGTTTCCGGTTGTAGAAAGGATAGTTGTATTATGTTAGATGTAATTATGACCTTATTATTGTCTTTATTTGAAGATTAGGTATGATCCCAGGAGATGTGTATGGGTTCATGTTGACAAGGGGTAGACTTGTGATGGTTAATACTGAGTGCCAAATTGATTGCATTGAAGGATGCAAGGTGTTGATCCTGGGTGTGTCTATCAGGGTGATGCCAAAGGAGATTAACATTTGAGTCAGTGGGCTAGGAAAGGCAGACCCACTCTTAAGCTGGGTGGGCACCATCTAATCAGCTACCTGTGTGGCCAGGGTATAAAGGAGGCAGAGAAACATGAAAAGGCTAGACTGGCTTAGCCTCCCAGCCTACATGTTTCTCTCGTGCTGGATGCTTCCTATTTTCGAACATCAGACTCCAAGTTCTTCAGCTTTGGGACTTGGACTGGCTTCCTTGCTCCTCAGCTTGCATACAGCCTATTGTGGGACCTTGTGAGATCATACTACTTAATAAACTCCCTTTTATATACATATCTATCCTGTTAGTTCTGTTTCTCTAGAGAACCCTAATACAATATGTGTGTGTGTGTGTGTGTGTGTGTGTGTGCGCGCGCGCACTTGGTTGGTTGACTTGGCTTTTGTTTGTCTCCCATACTAGGCTGTAACTTTTTTTTTTTTTTGAGATGAAGTCTCCCAGGCTGGAGTGCAGTGGCGCGATCTTGGCTCACTGCAACCTCCGCCTCCTGGGTTCAAGCAATTCTCCTGCCTCAGCCTCCCAAATAGCTGGGGCTACAGGTGCACGTCACCACGCCTGGCTAATTTTTGTATTTTTTTAAAGTAGAGATGGGGTTTCACCATATTGGCCAGGCTGGTCTCGAACTCCTGACCTTGTGATCTGCCCGACTCGGCTTCCCAAAGTGCTGAGATTACAGGTGTGAGCCACTGTGCCTGGCTGCGAGGCTATAAATTCTGAGGACAGAAACCACATCTGTACTAGGAAAAAATAAGCCTTCAATAAATACTATTGAGTGAGTAATTTAATGAACAAAGAATAATTAAAGGAATAAAATTTTAAAATATGAAAATATTAACAATAAAAACAAAGCAGAAGGCATTGGAAAAAAAGATATTTCTGAAGGAAAAACAGGAGATGAATGAAATAAATCGCTTCGGAAGATAACATTTAAAATAGATGGGAACCATGTTCTAGGTACCGCACTAGATGCTTTATATCAGTTATCTCTTAATGTTAAGAATTAAGTAGTTCTCAAAGGCAATGGCCAAATAGCTAACTTTTGCACCCCCAGACCCACTCTCTGTATTGTTTTCCACTGTGTGGTACAGAATTTAACCTTTCCCCAAATGGGATCTGGCCTTTGTCCTTGGCTTCTGATGGGTAATCTCTAGGCCCCTGAAATGTCAGGAGTATCTGATTGCCTGGAGGCATTGGGTCATGCTAAAGAGTCTACCAATATGAATTACGGTAGGGCCTGGTCACATTAGTAAAACCAGTAATTCAATTTAATGTGGGGGTTTGGGGTTACATGGTATCAGTCAACCTAGAGACTGAGATCAACCACATAGGCAATCCATCATGTCTGTGTTTGTATATGGAGCCTCAGTAAAAACCGTGAACCCCAAGGCTTAGGTAAGCTCCCCTGGTTAGCAATACTCTCTCCATATTGTCATACATTTATTCTAGGAAAGGAATGTGTCCTGATTCCACAGGGAAAAGACAGTGCAAACTTCATGTTTGGTACTTTCCTGGACCTGCTCCATGTGCTTCTTTCACTGTCTGATTTTAGTTTGTATCCTTTCCCTATCATAAACCACAACTATGAGTATAGCAGCTTTCAGTAAGTTCTGTGAGTCCCTCAAGCAAATTATCAAATTGGAATGTAGTTATGGGAACCTCTACTCAGATGAACTCAATATCAAAGGAGACATCAGTGTTTGGAACCGTTCTCTCTAACTCTGTAGTTGGCTTACACTCTCATATGTATCACAGTCTCTGACCTGGGAAGCTGACCCATATGGATGACATAAATAGGTGTAACCTCTGCCTTAAGGTTGGTTGTGACCAATGGGGAGCCTGGATGAAGGCAAGAGGGAGACAGAGGGAGACAGGAGGGAGAACCTAGCATTCATTAATGTGCTTCTCCCCCAGTGGAACTGCCTTACATTGGCTGTGTCATTTTTTGATACCAAGTCACTGCTCCTTCCCTTCTCCCTTTGGATAAGGACATTTGTAATTAGATTAGTTCCTTTAAAAATAAATATTTCTCAACTTCTCCTAATCTGAGTGGATTATTTATTCCTGTTGGTAAGGTCACTGATACAGTAAAGCACTATTTCATATGAAAACTGATGCTCAAACAGACTATGAGGAAAAAGAAAAAAACACTTGTTTAAAGTTACATGGTTAGAAGTGGTAAAAGTGACATTCAAACCCAAGTTTGTCTAATGGCCAAGTATATGCTCTTTCCATTACTTCAGGCCAAAGAAAAACTGACAAAGGAGATAAAGAACAGCAAGAGAAATAGAGAATGAACCAGGAATATGCACGGTCATAGTCTCTAACAGATAAGAGAATCGCAGCAACAGATTAAGGATGTGAGGAGAAGTATCATAGATATAAAATCCTTCAAAGAAGACTTAACACTTAGTAGTCCTTCAATGAAACCAGTGTGCTACTAGGATATTTGAAGTGTGAAGCATTAAACATAAAAAAAGAAAAATAAATAAAATCATACAACCATTATGCACTGTAGATGAATTAACAGTGGTAAAGAAGAGTATATGTATGTGTGTGTTAGCAAATGTACACACACTCACCTACCTACCTACCTACATACATACATACAAGAGACCACAGAGAATACAGACGAAGAGAAGGAAGGAGTGTGAGAAGACAGATGGCTAAATTTATTTTATGTATCACTAGTAATTTTGCAAAAATATTCGTGACTGATGGGCAGCATTTTTCATTGTGAGAAATAAATATTTCATAGTAAACTTTGACGGAGAAAAGTATATTTTGTATAGAATAATTTCTCACATTTCCAGGCTGCTATAAATTAATATGCAAAACCACCAAGAAACAAGTGATTGGCCTTCGTATTTTCATGAAAACAATATGTAGCTTAAAGTTGTCATTTTATGAATATTTTGCAAAACAGTACTGCTTCACAGTTCTGTGGGGGAAAGTGGCAAAAAGCTCAAGATGTGGGGTTTAAAATTTAGCAAACATTCTTCAATCAAACAAAAGAAATGCTTTCAAGGAAGAATATTAAATAATAAATTACAATCATTCCATGTACTTATTGTTTTTAATATTTATAATAGCACAAGTATCAGCTTTTAGCAACAGAGAAACCTCTCAGTGATAATCATAAGCCAATTAAAAAGCCTCCTTCAATTTCCAACTAAAATGTAAATATAGAAAATAGCAACATTAAAAGACCCTGTCTAGTCTCTGAACTTTAAACTTCCCAGAACAAACCATGAGATCATTCTAATAATTTTAGAAACGACATGTCAGAAGTCTAACTCAAATCCCATTTGTTGTTCTGTCCACTAAGTCAGTGGGCTATCAGGGATGAAGCCAGCTATCTCTTTGCCAATAAAATAAAGTAATAGTTCTTTGAGAGAGTCGCTTTTTACTCAGTACTTAGTCTCCTTAGCTATGCACATGGATACTTCCTGGTAATGTAGAATGGACACTATATCGAGCCAAGAGGCTTGCTTGGTAAATGATTCCTTTTGCAACTTAAGCAAATAACTTCATTATTATTTTTCTTTTAATGTTCCCATCTTTAAATTGAGGGTACGAGACTAGGTCTATTAAAGCAAACGGATTCCTTCCTTTGTACCAACTTGTTTTACTGGTGATGACTGCTGGGCATGAAGAAGGATGCTTTGTGCTCAGTGAGAAGGAGCATTTTGATCAATGAGCAACGCCTTCCATGGGCAAGCTGCAGTAGAAATGTTGTTTATTTGACATATCTGGGCTAGATGATTGTTAGCTGTCCTTTGAGCTCAAACATTTGGTAAAATGAGGAGTAGTAATGAATTAATCTATAACAACAGGACATGAAGAGAACTGAAACTGAGTGAGTTTTTTATCCATCAAATTAGAAACTTACAGTGGGTACTATCTAGGGTCTCTGAAAAGTAAAACATTCTATGTTTCTAGGTAAAAATATTTTAATATATTTCGTTATTGCTATCTAGAGACTATTATAATGAAGACTGATTATTATACTGACAAATGTTTAGTAGCGTTTGGATTCCAATGAGCAATGAGACCAGCAATGAGTCTCCTGAGACCCTCTGCAATATTGCTCATAATATTGCTCACCCAGTTACCATTTAGGGCTCACATGAGAAGGCGAGATGGGGTAACCTGGAACTGATCTCCTTCCTGGAGAGAAAGCTAAGCTAGAATGACAGCTACACAAATCACACAAAAAATTGACCCCCAGGATCTCATTAGATGCTTCCAGAATATGTTATTGAACAAGTTTCCAGGGCCAAAGACATGACAATGTTCCACTAAAAAGTTCTTCTACTATTTGCAAATATATCATGAAATAAGCCACATTTTAGCCTTGGGTACTGGCATCCCTACAGTTTCACATCCAGGGTGCCCTCCTTCAAAGACAGTCCACATGTAACAGAAGAAAGGTGATAAATATTATCGAGAACTTCACAACACAGATTTATAGGTTGGAAGGAAACAGTTTTTAGCTAAAGTAGTTCACATTTTTGTCAGGAATGTAGGACTAGATGTAAATTGATAGTGAAAAAACTATGTAAAGCGTAAAATATAAAGTCCAAAGAAGCTTTGAATAATGAAAAGAAAGTTATATATTCAATTGGAAAAAATACTGAGCACCACAAAACTATAAAGCCTTGCAGGCTTCACCTCACAAGGCAGCCTTCGCATCTGAAAATATCAGTAATCTAACATGCTAAAAAACACTCCACAATGTTTGAAGTAGCATACTGTATGGCTGCACTGCTTCTAACTGTCATGGCAAATGATGATTAGTGTTTGGCCCATGAATTCTATTAACGGTATACAGAGAAAAAAATTACAGAGAAAGGCAATAGCTAGAAAAAACTTAGGATATTTTTAGGTTAAATAAAAATGTTACCTGTCTAGAAAGAAACTCACGATTGGATATTTTTGACTAAGAAAATAAGGAAGATTGATAGAAACTTAGAGTAAGTTGTTTTTGCAAAAGAGACTTTACAAGTTTGCCAAATTGAGCTTCATTCAAGAAATACTAATTGAGTTTAAAAGGATTTTCCCTAGTGAGTTGAAATTACTAATTCACTGAGAAACTCCAAAATGCTCTGTTGCACCACAGTGGCCATATTTGGACAATATGGAAGGTACCTTGGACAGTAGGTATAGTATATGATATTTTAACTGAACCTTAGATATGTTAAAATACAACAAACCTAGACTTCATATATAAGTAGACATATCTTCAAGTTGTAACTGAGTAATTTCAAAGAATTATCTATTTGATATTTTCCTTGGTACTATTATTAATTCAAGTCTCTCACTTAAATTTCAGATCAGGAAAAAAACCATGACTTTAAATACATTTGTACTTTTTAAGTAATATGATGTCATATATTACTAAAAAGTTTATAGCTTAAAAAGAATTTGTATAAATCAATAACAAAAAGACAAATAATCCACTTTAAAAATGGGTAAAGGACTTGAACAGACATTTATCGAAAGAAGATAAATAAATGGCCAACAAGTACATGAAAAAATTTTCAATATAATTAGTCATTAGAGAAATGCAAGTCAAAACTATCAGATGCTACTTCACACACACTAAAATTATAAGAATTTTTAAATCCCCACACATACAAAAATAAACAATAAAGAGTACTGGTAAGAATGTGGAGAAGAAATGTAACCCTCATACATAGCTGGTGGGAATGTAAACTGGTGCAACCAATTTGGAAAAGAGTTTGATGGTGCTTCAAAAAGGTAAACATAGGATTACCACATAAACCAGTAATTCCATTCCTATGTATACCTCAAAACTAAAAATAGGTACTCAAGCAAATACATGTACATGAATGTTCATAGCAGCACTATTTATAATAGCCAGAACATGAAAACAAAACAAAACAAATATCTGTAGATAGATAAATGAAGAAACAAAATGTGATATATATATATATATATAATACAAAATTATTCAGCCATAAAAAGAACTAAAGTACTGATTCATGCTACAGTGTGGATGTATCTCAAAAACATACTAAGTGAAAGAATCCAGACATAATGGGTCACATGTTACATAATTCCAACTATATGAAATTTTCAGAATAGGTAAATTCACTGAGACAAAAAGCAGACAGGTAGTTGCCAAGAGCAAGGGGAAAGGGAGAACAGGAAGTAATTGCTTAATGGGTACAGAGTTTTCTTTTGATGAGGTGAAAATGCTTTTGTAACTTGATAGAGGTGGTGTTTGTACAACACTGTGAATGTATTAAATGCCACCAAATTTATACATTGTACATTTATAAATGATTACTTTTATGTTATGTGAATTTCACTTCAATTTTTTTAAGTTAAATACAAATTTTCATAAAGTTCCCAAGACTCTGTTGATGATACATCCACTAAAAAAAGGAGGGGTCATGACAAATGAGTGAAAATGTTAAAAGGAAATATTACCCACCAGCCAAATATAGGGCAATTTAAGAATCACAGCAAATAATGATACTAATAGCTTACAACTCATTGTTGGGAAAAAGATCTGTTAGTCCTTACTGGCGCTAAACAAGAAGGGAGAAGAGACAGCTCTTCCTTACAACAGAATTCCAACTAGTTAATAGAAAAGGAATGACGGAGTTAGAAACAATCATTTTACAACATCATAATAGTACTTGATTCAGGCAAGAAACATCAGTGACTGCAAAAATATTTCATGAAAGTTGATGAGGAATATAATATATATACAAAATACTTAATATCAAAAAAATTCACTCTACAGTGGAGAAACCTGGCAGATACTCTCTTTGCTAAAGAGATCACAGTTGATGTCCCCAAATCTGGGGTAAACTGGTATCTTGTGCCTTTTGATAAGATGAACTGCCGGGCGCGGTGGCTCACGCCTGTAATCCCAGCACTTTGGGAGGCCGAGGCGGGCGGATCACAAGGTCAGGAGATCGAGACCACGGTGAAACCTCGTCTCTACTAAAAATACAAAAAATTAGCCGGGTGCGGTTGTGGGCGCCTGTAGTCCCAGCTACTCGGGAGGCTGAGGCAGGAGAATGGCGGGAACCCGGGAGGCGGAGCTTGCAGTGAGCGGAGATTGCACCACCGCACTCCAGCCTGGGCAACAGAGCGAGATTGTCTCAAAAAAAAAAAAAAAAAAAAAAAAAAAAAGAGAGGAGTCTAAAGATACATGACATCTGAAAGCAATGCATGATCCTGGATTAGATCCTTGGTAAGGGCATAGGAATGGCTATAAGGAACATTCTAGGAACAACTGGTGAAATTTGAATACAGAATATGTATTAGATAATAGCATTGTACTGATGTTAAATATACTGAATTTGATAACTGTACTGTGGCTATGTAAGAGAAAAACTTCTACAAAGGATTTCCGGTTAAAGGGTCATTATATCTGCAATGTACTTTCAAATAGGTCAACAAAAATGATAGCAATAAAAGTGACAATGAGTGTACACACACATATATATATATACACATACACATATATATATAAACACACTCATATACACCCATATAGCTGTATGTGTGTGGTGGGGGAAACAGAGAGAGAAGGGGAAGAGAGAGCAAGAGTGAGAGTGGGAGTGACAGACAGAGAGAGAAAGTGTGTAAATGTACCAAAATGTTATAAATTGCTGAATATTTGGGGATTCATTGTGCTATTCTTGCAAATTTTTTACAAGTTTAATTTTTTTCCAAAATTGAAAGTTAAAAATTTAAAAAGTAGTATCCCTGAGAGGGTTTTTTTCATTGAAGCCTGCAAGTTTGTATAGATCTGAGACTATGTTCTCAGCCATATTCTCTCTTGCTGGCCATTTTCCTCTTAGAAACATGGCAAACAGAAATGAAAAATCCCATTTGCTTATCAAGTCTATCTGCTTGCCAGTGCCAGATTATTCCCTGTGGCATCATTTTTACTGCAATTTTGAGTCCATTTTTAGGAGTCTCAAATGTGTGGGATTCCACCATTTCCCTTGAGAGGTTATCTTCTGTTAACTCTCTTTTCCTGAAATAGAGATCACCCTTAAATGTTTCCTTAGTTGTGTTACCAGTTATGTAGCAGAACTCTGCCACTCAGGAAGAGACTACTTATTTCTAATGGTCTGTACACTAATGTTCTTTAATTATTAACCTTTGGCTTCGCTGCAGGGAAATTTGAGAAATGTTGTATTTGGGATAAATTGTTGATAAGTATGCACGTGTTTATTGGTCAGTTTCTGTTCCTCTCTATCCCTTGGTCTGTCCACAGAACCCAGGACAATGTCCAAGCTCTGATATCTGACCATTCAAATGGAAATCACTTTTGCACAGATAACACTTGCTGAACTCTGCTTTGTTACTCCGTAATTTTGACTATTGAACTACAGGTTCACAAAACATCAAAGCTGGAAGGGACACCAGAGACAACCAGGTTTAATACCCTCATTTTATAAAGAAATAAGGTCCAGACAGGTTAAATGACCTACCCAAACTAATACATTAAATTGAGTCAGAGCAAAAATAAGAAACCTGGTTTATTCACTTCCTGACCTGACTGTCATCTTTCCACCTACCATGATGACTCATCAACTGTCTTTTAGCTGATTATCACTTTAAGTGTTTAAGAGAATTTACAGAATACTAATTTGCTTTTCATAAACACCACACTTGCAATGAACTTTTAAAGCAAGATTTATTTCTAGCAATGCTGAAAAAGTCTTCTTTCTTAAGGTTCGGAGCAGAACCCAGTTAATCTTGGTCCCATGTAAAATACATGGACACATGATGCATATCTTTAGTCTTCTCATTTTTGGACATATTTCTGCCTAAATACTTGTTTCTCTGCCAACTAACTAGAACTCTCTGAACAATACTTAGATCACTTTGGAAAAGGGAAGTTGGCTCACAGAGTTTTCATCTACACAGACACGGCTGGGAATCAAAATTCTAATGTTCTTGCTAATGGGGCTTGATTACAATAGAAAAAGGTGACAGAGTCCCAATTTTTTTCAAATGCCTTTTTAACTTCCACATCCCAATACCTTTTTTTCCTTTCATTTCTGGTTTTGGCCAAGACTGCAATCACGTATCAGGTTTCAGGAATAAGGATACTTCTGCAGTACTTTTGCCTATGATCAAAAAACAGAAATGCTGAAAATATCAAGAGAACATCTATTTGTACATAGAATCTTTAAGAACAAAGAAATTTTAGAGACTTTGGTAACATGCAAGTGACTGATAAGAACTGTTCAACACAATGACAGAGATCAAAGGCTAATTAGTGTGGACAGAAGAGATAATGGGAAGGAAGAAAGTGGAGCGAAGGGCTATGAGGCAGTGGGGTTCAAGAACTGTGATTGTAATGGGAGCAAAAAAGTTTGGCTGTTATATTTTAAATAGCTTGTTTTCAGACTCTCTTTTTTGAGATGAAATCTCGCTCTGTCACCCAGGATGGAGTACAGT
The DNA here is from genome assembly GCF_003255815.1 of Theropithecus gelada. NCBI lineage: Eukaryota > Metazoa > Chordata > Mammalia > Primates > Cercopithecidae > Theropithecus > Theropithecus gelada. Next base: position 135,449,166 of record NC_037670.1, read on the forward strand.
GGTGCTATCTCGGATCCCTGCAACCTCCGCCTCCTGGATTCAAGTGATTCTCCTGTCTCAGCCTCCTGAGTAGCTGGGACCACAGGCATGCGTTACCATGCCCTGCTAATTTTTTGTGTTTTTAGTAGAGATGGGGTTTCACCATGTTGGCCAGACTGGACTTGAACTCCTAAACTCAACTGACCCAACCGCCTTGGCCTCCCAAAGTGCTGGGATTACAGGTGTGAATCACGGCACCTGGCCTTGTTTTCAGAACTGAAAAGTTTTATTTGTATCTATCATAAATGAATATTAGTTGCCAAATCTGATGGTGAATATTCTGTTTTCATGATACTCGAAATTGCAGGAACATTTAGAACAGTTCCTCCTTTCTTCTTGAGAATGTTTTTTTCTCTGAGCCTCCGTAACATGAAGCTCTTTTGGCTTTCTTTTTGCTGGTTGCTCTTTCCCACTGTCCTCTGCTGGCTTTTCCATTTTTATTTCACATTAGATAATAGAGTGCCCCAGGTCAGATTCTCAGGACTTCTTGTCTTCGTGTACACTTTTTCCCCATGTTGTTGCATCTAAAGATAGATATGCTGATGACTTCTAAATTTACACCTTAAACTCCAATCTCTCCTCTGAGCTCCATGCTTTTATATTTAAAATTTGAGGTGTCCATTATTTGGCTAAAAGGTCAGCCAGGCTTAACTCACTATTCTTAACTATTAAAAAAACACAATGTTTTACTTTTGTTGACAGCCAATTTAATTGTTCACCTCATCATTCCCCTTGCCAGCTACCAGAAAATCAAATGAACTAAATATCTTATCTAGTTAAAATTTGGTCTAGTCTAATAGTTTCATAGATCCTTCCAATCATACTTCATTTCTCTCTAGAAAAAAAAAAAAAAAGTTTGGTTCTTCAAATAGCCCCCCTCATGATATTGGAGGAGAGCCTTCATGATGATCCTGTGTGTGTACTAGCTCTTTGCTACTCAAATTGTGGTCTGTGGACCAGCACCACCAGCATCTCCTGGCAGGCTGCTGGAGATGCAGGCTAAACTCCAGCCCTACTGAATGAGAATCTGCATTTTAACAAAATCCTTAGGTGATTCATAAGTCTGAGAAGCACTGAAGATCTGGTATGTATTCAATGTGCCCCTGAGTACTACTTGCTCTGCTGACATTGAAAGCTGTGATCTATGGCTGGTAACATTTTTGTGGAGGTTTGGATGGTTGATTGCCTTAGTGTGGGGATTTTTTTTTTTTTTTTTTTTTTTGTCCCCATTGGTTTGCTGAGAGCCTGATAGTTCTTTGTAGCTGAATCAGCCTCACCTCAGCTTCCACTGGCAGCAACCTCCTGAATGACTCATTTGTCTTCCATTCAGTATGTAGATCAGGAATCAGCCCAGCCTCTGCTGTTGGGACCCTTTGTCCATTAGCCTTCTGTCTCTCAACCCAGCATCTGTGGCTCAGGAAAGCTAAATCACAGGGAATCCCTCTGTCCACATAATAGTGTGGTCAATTTGCTGTGGCACAGTATAAAAGTGATGGGAGAACAAAGAGGTGATATTTTACCAGAGATGGGGGCAATGATATCATTGTTTACTTAATGCACCTACCCGTCTCCAAGCTAAAGTCACAAGGGTACGTCAGAACACACCTCTCTAACTACCTTACTCTCATCTCTCTCCTCTCTTTTCTCCCTAAAAATCCTCAGGGCAAAATAAAAGGCTTTTAGTTTCCTTCTACTATATTTTATTTTTCTTCTTTCTAACTCTAGCTAGACCTTAATAGTGAATGGGGTCTCTCCTCCAACTAGGGAAAAATTGCATGAGCTGAGTCTCAGGCTCAGGTGGAATCAGGAAAATCTTATCTCAAGATGAAAGCCCAGCTTGCTGTATTTGGTCCAGAAATTCACACCTTAAGGCCATTGTGCTAGTTGTTTCTTCTGCTGGTTGCATAATTATATTCTTGTAAAACAAAGCTGCATCTTATACTGACTACTTCTTGGAATTTCTTCTGTTACAAATTTGAATCTCCCTTCAGGGAAATAAATGACTAGGGCTGATGAGGGCAAAGTTTTTTGTTTGGTTGTTTTTTTTTTTTGTTTCTTTGTTTTATATGGTTAAGCAACAGATAAAAGCATTTTAAACATTGTAAAACATTACCCTTCCATTACATGAGAAAGAGAGAACTCTGTTTGGGGATGAGCGCAACTTGCTCTTCTCTCGGAATCCCACCTCTCACTTTATAGCACCACTACCCACATAGCAGCACCACAGTCTACCACGATGTAGAAGTCTGACTTAAATCCTCTTTTGTCATATCCCTTATACACAATCCATTAACAGTCTTTTTAGGTCTAGGCTTAAAATATCTCTGGAATACTACCATCTCTCAACATCTCTTCAGCTATCAGGGAAGTCCAGTATTCAGCATCTGTTGCTCCCCTTAACTCCTACCCACCTCTAACTAATTCTCCATGTAGCAGCCTAGTGACTTTTGAAACAGTGAGTAAAAATTGTAAGTGTAATAATATCTCTACCCTACTTAAAACTGTCTAATGGCTGCCGATTACAATTAAAATATAATTCCTTTCCACGGTTTGCAAGACTATAGGAGATCTCATCCCTGGTCACCATTCAGGCCTCGCATCCTAACACTTCCTCTTTGTTCATGACTCATGCACACTGGCCTTTTTCTGTCCCTGGGATATGCCAAGCTCATTCTTGCCTTAGGACCTTTGTCACACTGTTCTTCTGCCCATTACACTTTGCTTTTGTTTCTTGGCCTGACTCTTCTTTCAACATTCATGTCTGTGCTCAAATGTTAGCTTCTTTTTTTTTTTTTTTTTTGAGACGGAGTTTCGCTCTGTCACCCAGGCTGGAGTGCAGTGGCCCGATCTCAGCTCACTGCAAGCTCCGCCTCCTGGGTTCACGCCATTCTCCTGCCTCAGCCTCCTGAGTAGCTGGGACTACAGGCGCCCGCCACCTCGCCCGGCTAATTTTTTGTATTTTTTAGTAGAAACGGGGTTTCACCGTGTTAGCCAGGATGGTCTCGATCTCCTGACCTCGTGATCCGCCCGTCTCGGCCTCCCAAAGTGCTGGGATTACAGGCTTGAGCCACCGCGCCCGGCCAAATGTTAGCTTCTAAGGGTGAACCTGTTTAATACTGCATGTTAATAATCCCTCTTTGCTATTCACTATATTATTACTTTGTTTTAATTTTTGAATGATATTTACTAATGTCTGGAATCATTATTTACTTGCATGTTTATCATTGCCTATTTATCATCTACCTCTTACATCACCCCAAGTAACATTTCTGAAAACAGTGACTTTATTTTTCACCTTTATATCCCAAGCATCTAGGACAAAACCTGGACAGGTGTTCAAGTATATTTCCTGAAAGAATGAATGAAAAAATAAATGCTGGCAAGGACATGATAGAAATGAGACTCATACCTGCTATGTGAACTTGGTATGCACTTTCAGGAAAGCAATCTGTATAATATATCAGGAGTCTTGGAATGCTTCAATCTTTTGGTCTAGAAAGTCACTTAAAGCAATCCAGTCTACTGATTCTTGCTACTGCATTATCTGCATTATTCACAGCATAGAAAAATTAGGAAACAAACGTCCAATATTTGGGGAATGGCATATCTATATAGTATTAATATGGGCACTAAAATAATAAAGATTCTTTTATTTTTATGATGTAACTTTTAAAATATAGAATATTTTCTACTATGCAAGGGCAAAAAAATGTACCAAAGCAAAGTATACCAAAGCAGTATATAAAATATATCCTTTGATGTGCAAAGGCTTTCTTCCCCATTTCTTCATCCTTTTTTAGTTTTCAAAATTTTTTACAATAAAGCTGTGGTCTTTTTTATTTTTATTTATTTATTTAAGATGGAATCTTGTTCTGTCACCGAGGCTGAAGTGCAATGGCACGATCTCAGCACACTGCAACCTCCGCCTACCAGGTTTAAGTGATTCTCCTGCCTCAGTCTCCAAGTAGCTGGTACTGCAGGCATGAACCACCACGCGTGGCTAATTCTTGTGTTGTTAGTAGAGATGGGGTTTCACCATGTTGGCCAGGATGGTCTCAAACTCCTGACCTGAGGTGATACACCTGCCCTAGCCTCCCAAAGTGCTGGGATTACATTGTGGTATTTTTTAAATAACCATTTTAGAACCCAACATTAATTTAGTTAAATAATATAGAAGGAATGAAAATCAATACATGTTTCATTGAATTGAATATGATATTAATTTTTTTCTAAATTCACTAAATCTAATACTACACAAATTGGCATTTAAGTTCACTATATTTTAGTCATTCTTAGAATTTTATCTGCCCTAGGAAGATAAGTTTTGACCTGGGCCTTAAGACAATGTCCCAAATCGCACAGGAGGGACTTAATAATTCAAAGTACATGTATGCTTGCATATGCATAGTAAAGGCCATAACATTTTTTAAAGTAGTAAATGAGCTCCTAACTTTATGATTATACATATATACTAATAATTTGGATAATAACTAAATTCTCCATTTGTCTTCAAATTATAATCTCTTATGGCTTGAATGTGTCCCCAAATCTCATGTGTTGAAAACTTGATCCCCAAATTCATATACTGATGACACTTGGAGGTGGAGTATTTTGGAGGCAATTAGGTTTAGATCAAGTCATTAGAGTTGAGTTCCCATAATGAGACTGGTAGCTTTATAAGAAAAGAAAGACCTGAGCAGGCATGCTCTTGCTCTTTCACCATGTGATGCCCTCTGCCACGTGTGATGTCATAAGGGCCTTATTAGATGCAGCCCCTTACCTTGAACTTCGCAGCCTCCAGAACTATAGAAAATAAATGTCATTTATTTACAAATTACCCAGCCTATGGTATTCTGTTATAGCAACAGAAAATGGACTAAGACACAATTTCTTTCTATGAACAAATTTAAGTCTTCTAAACAGGACTTACTTCTCCAAATAAGATGATGCTTGGTGTTAATCGAAATGTAGGACTGTTATAGTAGACTACAGATCTTATTGCTGCAGGCAGAAACAGAATTATAATGAATATCTGATGTTTCATGGTACTTGGAGACATTTTGAAAACTCTCCCATTAAGAGAATGAAATAGAAACATAACCACTGTACTTGAAACGAAGTAAGGGCTGTTAGATTTGACTCAATCCCTTCAATGCAATTTTATCACATATATATGTAAACATACACACACATATATGTATATACTTATATACACATATGTATATTCTTATATACATGTGTATTATATATTATATGTGTGTGTATAATATATATGATATATGTATGTATGTATACACACAGAATATTTCAAAAAAGATTATAAGTGATTGAAAGGACATGGAAAAATTAGACTTTGTTAGCTAATTGTCAAAGACAGTTAAACATTTGCTGTTTCCATCATTCTGCACTCAATTAAGCCACGCTAAGGATCATCTTATAAATGCTGACTTTGTTAGATTTTTCTCATATCAAACAATTCAGTTCAATCTCTTCTTACTGAATGCTTACTATATGCTAGGTATTGTGCTAAGGACCAGGAATACAAAGATGCAGACATCCTGTTCACTGCCAAATTTTGACAAGGTAACATATCTGGGACCAAATATATATCCATTTTAAAAACAGAAACTTCATAGTAAGTTTCAGTATTAGAAGAATTTTCTTGTCAGTAGCCATAATATGTAAACTGCTAAATATATACTCTAAGTAAATATTCTATAAGTACATCAGATCAGAAACAGCTGGCAGCTTCAGGCTGTTCATTTCAAAATGAATTGAAGACCTGTAATCTGCCTAGTGAGGATATTATTGATAGGATAAGTATTTTTGTACTTCCACAAGAATAAACTTTCTTCTTTCATGCTTTCAAATTTAGGGCCTTTTTAGTGGTGTTAGGATGTCCCATTAAATGCTAGAAAACCATTTAGTTTATCCTTAGTCAATGCTACTGAATTTGGCATTTCTTAAATTTGGTCGAGGAAGAAATCTGCAAAAGACAATTACTTGAAATATATGTTTATTAAAAACGCGAGACTGCCAATATATTTAAGGAAAAAAGAAAACGTAAAAACAAACCCAAGAGTTTCTTCTGACAATGCTGTGTTAGTATTTCACATTTATAATTTTTTAGTATTAATCTTTAAGAATCCACGAAAGAAATAAACTTGGACTTGCTTATTGTGCCTGTTTCTAGATTTTAGACATGCTAGCACCTCTTTGTTAACAGTGGTCTTCCAAAGAGAGACTTGACCAAACTGTGCATATAGGGACTGTCCTTAATGCAGTGCTAAAGCTCTGGGCTATGAGTCCAAAGATCTCATTTAGTCATGGGCTCTTGTGCGGGTAAGACACTAACTGCTATGACAGTCAGCAAAAAGTAAAATGACAAGTAATCTATACATATTTATTAATTTCTGCATTTGTGGATTAACTGTGTTGATACATCTCTTGTTTGCTGAAAGGATTAAAGGAGCTCAACAGAGAGGTAAGAATGACTTCCTCCCCGACTTTCTATATGGGTGTAGAGGTGGCAACCTCTGACTGGGTGTCTGCATAGCAATATGTATACTTTTAAAATAATATAATTGACCATATCAAAAATGGGGAGAGGGATGATAAAGAACTTACTATAATCAAAGTCCTGCAAACTCTACTTTCCAGGGTAAGGAAGAAAGAATGATTGCCTGATACTTTAAGTAGGAGCTGCTTTCTTGCTGTAGGTTAGTAGAAGCTGGAGAGTGGAGCAGGAGTCTCCTAGAAGCAGTGTTTTCTCACTCCAAATCTGAACTGGATGCTTACTAAAGAGCACCGAGCACCGGTTTGCAGTAGCCATTCTGAATTTAACAGTAACCATTTGGAGGCTACAAATCCTGAGGTCTGACTCTGAACATGTGTTTGTTTATTGGCATAGGGATAGCACTACACCATTTGGTTATAAAGCACAACGGAGCAAAACTACATTAATATGAGAATCCATATTTTGTCCTTCTTTTGCTGTATGTCACACTTCTCAGTGAGACCCTAACAAGAGCAGGAATTAAGAATAGGTCAGAAGAACATCTGCTTTTCTTATTTTGATTACGTGGGCAAGCAAAGGAATTTGCTTTTATAACACCAAAATAGCTTGGAACGCAGCAAAAATAAACGCACCTTCTGTCTCATGGAATGCTATTACAGTACAACGCTTTGTGAATGCTTGTTGGCATTTTCAAGCATTTTTTGTTCTCCTCATTTCTTTCTCAGCTCCATAATGCAATCCTCATGGTTTGAGCACTAGACTTCAAATGAGACATCTATTCAGAGAGTGTTCAGACAAAACGAGTGGTTTCCTTAGTAATGGGAACTATGTGAAAGCCTTCAGCACAGCCCCTTCAGCCAGCCAGGCTTCTCCCAGGCTTGTGGTTCACACATAGGCTCTCAGTGAGCATTATACAGCTGGGGAGCACCCCCAAAGTCTAAACTGACCAAAGCACTGAATATTCATTGCATTTCTAATCAAGTGTACCCTTTATAAAAGGTTAAGGATGTAAGAAGTGCTCTTAACGGTGAGGGTTAATTTGCTCATTTTCTGCATCATGTCTATGGAATGGAAAGAAAGATAAGTGATTTTGCAAAAAAAGACACGTGTTGTTCTTTTGTTTGATTGTATTTCACATTTCCTTACCTTAAAATCCCAAGCCTGTCCTATTCTTGTTCTGTCTATGCCTAAAGACTACTACTTCTGATTTTCCAGTTTTCTGCATAATAATCATCTTCAATAAAGCTTTGAAACTTTGCTATTAAAACAGGGTGCAAATGTTGTCTTTCGTAGTCTCAAATATATTTAAAATATAGTAAAGTAGTTTCATGTATACCAATGTTGAAGTTTTATTATGTACGTGTATCGATCCATTTTGTTATTTAGTTTCAGGATGACACAATAATTAGAAAAAGAGCTGGTTTCTCTGGGTAATACAATTGTCATTCATCTTAAATATTGACTCTTAAAGGTGGACAAATAACAACAACTATCCAAAATAAAAACCAACATGAAAATAATAAAAAGTTATCTCAGCTGATATAATGTTTGCCTTTGAGGAATAATAATTTATAGATACCTTCACACTATGTTAATCATCCAATTAGTAGAATAAAAATATTGTCAAACATTTTGGGGATGAGAAACATGAGGCATAGCTAAATTGTTAGTCTTCTACCATGAATATTTTGTCAATCTGGTTACAAATAAGCAAACACAAGGAGCAAAAGTTAAGCTATAAAACATGCAAAGAAGAGGAGAACAAGGGCTTCAAAAGATCACTGAAGAGAAGAAAATACAGTTTGAAGACTGTTGGCTTTGGAGTCTGACTTGCATTCTAGCTTTCCTTCCTCACTAGCGTGATAACTGTAGAAGTTCACCAACCCCAGTTTCCTCTTCTGTGAAAACGGGGAAGTCCCTGACTGCCTCACAGTACTGTAAGAATGAAACCATATGTGTGCAGGGTCTACCAAGTTTCAGTGTCTTGCATATAGTTAAACTCAACAAATGTTATTTATTATTATTCTAGGTACTTTAACTTCAGCATACATAATTTCTGCATTTGCATAGCAATGTATATTTTAAAATCTGATCTATTTCATTGTGGTTTCTGGATAGCTCAAGGGAAATCATTTCTTTTTTTTTAATAATACCAATAATAAATGTTACAACAAAAATACTAAATTTGCTGTCAAGAAATAATTGAACTGAGGAATGAAGAGTGAACAGTGAGAAGCAGGCTTGCTAAACACAAGTGTGTGCCTGGCTGTGTTGTGGAAGAAGGGGAGAATGGACTAGAAGGGATGAAATTAGAAGCAAGAAAGATGAACTAGAAAAGATGAGACTGGAAGCAGGGAAATTAGGAGCAATTGCAGCAGCCAAGGTAAGACAGGATGAACACCTAGCAGACGGAGAAGATAATTTAAGAAAATTTCAGAGTAAAATCAAGTTGCATATGGTGAAATGCAAGATATGAGGCACAAAGTCCAAAGTTCTGCAGTTCTCTAGGTAACTAGGTAACAGCAGAAATTTTAAAAAAAGGCCAGGCGCGGTGGCTTCAGCCTGTAATCCCAGCACTTTGGGAGGCCGAGACGGGTGGATCACGAGATCAGGAGATCGAGACCATCCTGGCTAACACGGTGAAACCCCGTCGCTACTAAAAAATACAAAAAACTAGCCAGGCGAGGTGGCGGGCGCCTGTAGTCCCAGCTACTCAGGAGGCTGACGCAGGAGAACGGCGTAAACCCGGGAGGCGGAGCTTGCAGTGAGCTGAGATCCGGCCACTGCCCTCCAGCCCAGGCGACAGAGCAAGACTCCGTCTCAAAAAAAAAAAAAAAAGAAAAAGAAAGAAAGAAAAAAAAAGAAAGCCAGTTTAGGGAAGAGCTTAAGAGGTCAGCTTTAGACACGTAGAGTACAGAGTGCCTGGGGATCATGCAAGTAGCGACATTTACCAGACAATTGGAGGGATGGATTGATAGGCAGACAGACGGATGGATGGATGGATGGATGGATGGATGGATGGATGGATGGATGCATGCATGGATGAAGAGACTGATTGATTGATTATTTCATTTGCAAGAGCAGTGATACAGGTTTGAAAGTAGTAAGTACACAGTAGAAGAGATAATATTATCTAAGAGAGTATATGAAAAACAGTAGGCAAAAGAACAAACCTAGGACAAATACTTAAGAGGTAGATGTACCCACAATGACAAGAGACAGAATGTTCAGACAAGCATGAGAATGACTTATGAGGCTTTGATGTGCAAGAACCAAATTGGGAGGGCACTGGTTGAGATTCCAAAGCAGAATTTCAGTAACAAGGTTGGATTAGAAACCAGAGAAAGGTCAACTGAAAAAGTAGGTAGAAAGTGATGATATGATTGTAGCAAATATTGATAGCTCTTTTGAGAAACTTAATACGAGGAGGACAGAGATGGAAAGACAGACTAGGGTTCAGGATTAAAGGGATGATTGTTGTTATCATTGTAGTATGAGTAACAATTAAGCATATCTACGGATTTTGTGGAAATATTGCTAGATATTTTTTCACATCGCTAGAAAAGGAATAAAAGTCAATTCCCTGAGTGAAAAGAATGGAGAGAGACACAGAGAAAAGCCAAGATGACAGACTTTTTGGATCTACAGAGAAATACAAGGAGAAACATAGGGACGAATAAAGGAATCTGAGGAAGAGATATAGAAAAAAATTTGTCTCATTGATTTCTGACGTCATCCTTGATTGTGAATTTCTTGGCATAGTGAGATTACTTTTGTTCTTCAAATGATTTGTATCTTTCATTAAAAATAAGACCTTGGGGTATATACCCAGTCATGGGATTGCTGGTTTGAATGGTACTTCTGCCTTTAGGTCTTTGTGGAATCACTGTCCAAAGCAGTTGAACTAATTTACACTCCCATCAACAGTGTAAAAGTGTTCCTTTTCCTCCACAACCTCGCCAGTAGATTGAAGCTAGTTGATTAGGGTATTTAGTTGTTAACTAAATTTTCGTGGGTTTGCATCCCATTAATCTAGTAAGGACTTAGTAAGGTGTTTTTTGACTTTTTTAATAGTAGCCATTCTGACTGATGTGGGATGGTATCACATTGTGGTTTTTATTTCTATTTCTCTAATGACCAGTGATGTTGAGCTATTTTTCACATGATTGTTGGCTGCACGTATTTCTTTTTTTGAAAAGTATCTGTTCATATCCTTTGCCCACTTTTTATAAAGACACATGCACATGTTTGTTCACTGCAGCACTATTCACAATAGCAAAGATATGGAATCAACCTAAATGCCCATCAGTGATAGACTGGATAAAGAAAATGTGGTACATAAACACCAAGGAATAAATACTATGCAGCCATTAAAAAAAGAACAAGATCATGTCTGTTGCAGGGACCTGGATGCAGCTGGAAGCTACCATCCTTAGCAAACTAATGCAGGAACAGAAAACCAAATACTGCATGTTCTCACTCACAAGTGGGGGCTAAATGATGAAAACTCAACAGACACTGGTGCCTGCTGGAGGGTGAAGAGTGGGAGGAGGGGGAGGATCAGAAAAAACAACTAATGAGTACTAGGTTCAATACGTGAGTGATGAAATAATATGCACAATCCGCCCGCCCCATGACCCATGTTTACCTTTGTAACAAACCTGTACATATACCCCTGAACTTAAAATTAAAAAAAAAAAAAAAAAAGACATGGCTTGGTGCTGTGGCTCACATCTGTAATCCCAGCCATATAGAAGGAAGAGGTGGAAGGGCCGCTTGAGATCAGGCTAGGAAGCACAGAGAGACCCCATCTCTACTCAAAGGAAAAAAAAAGAAAGAAAGAAAAAAGAAGAGAAAACTTAAAAGAACAAATTGCAGCATATGGTGGCTTGTGCCTGTGGTCCTAGCTACTCTGGAAGCTGAGGTAGGAGGAATATTTAAGCCCTGGAGTTCAGGGTTGTTGCAGTGAACTATGATCGTGTCACTGCACGCCAGTCTGGGCAACAGAGCAAGGACTGTCTGAAAAATAAAGAAAAAATTTAAAATTAAAACAAAACCTATAGGTAAATAAGAATCTCTGTTTTTCTCCAATTTTACTTTCCAAAACTCCTTTGAAAAAGAAAATGAGAACTCTGACCCAACTTGCTTTAGTTCAACATTCTAACAAACAACCAGTGTTACTACTCACCTTACATCATGTTTTTAACTGAATTGAGAACTAATCTGTTATTAGAATTAGACCACAAAGGACAAAATCACTGAAGACCTTCTTAGCACAATGTCAGCCCCTCACCATCAGTGACTCATTCATTTGTATTTAACTTTCTGAGCATATCAACTCATTTTTTCCACTAGGCACTGCATTTCTTCAGAGCTCTACTTCTCAAATCATGACAGCAATAAAAATTCTGTCATCAACCCTGAACAAACACTACTGTATAAAAGCATCCACTGTCTAGTGCATAAAACTCATTCCTTTTTTAAAAATAGTATTTTATTTTTGGCATCCCTTGTTGCTGACTACATTGAATTGGTTGGCTCAGCCATCCCTCAAGCATTCATTTATTTGACAAGTGAATGTTGAGTACCTTGTGCAGTAGAAAGTGCTCTGGCTCTGTAAGCAGAACTGAGTTCAAATTTTAGCCCCATTATTTAATAGTTTTGGGACACTGGGCAAGTAAGCTAGCTTCTTCCAGCCAATGTTTCTACACTGTCAATTGAACGTAAAAATATCTATCTTGGCCAGGCACAGTGGCTCACGCCTGTGATCCCAGCACTTTGGGAGGCTGTGGCGGGCTGATCACAAGGTCAGAAGATCGACGCCATCCTGGATAACATGGTGAAACCCCATCTCTAGTAAAAATACACAAAATTAGCTGGGCGTGGTGGCACGCACCAATAGTCCCAGCTGCTAGGGAGGCTGAGGCAGGAGAATTGCTTGAACCCGGAAGGCGTTGGTTGCAGTGAGCCGAGATCGCGCCACTGCGCTCCAGTCTGGACAACACAGCGAGACTCCGTCTTAAAAAAAAATCCCAATTTGAATAGAATATTTTTGAAGTTAATGTATATAATACACAAATATATGTTAGTGTTAGTGCTCGACAGATGTTATTTTATCCATTTTATATGCATTGTGGAGCTTAAAAATGTAATAAGACATATACTCCCTCTAGAAGAATCTTATACGCTAAAAGGGGAAACAGGTAAAATTACAGAAGCAATTATAATACCAAAAAAAGATAAATAATAAGAGCGATAAAGAGTACTATTGTGGATCAAATGAGAGATTACATCTTGTTAAAGGAGGAAAACAATGACCATGATAACAATGACCACTACCATAATAATGCCAATAATAATGTCAAACATTTGTTCAAGACTACTATATTTGAGCACTTTTCTAAACTCGGTATACATATAAACTGTTTTAATGCTCTTAACAATTCTGGGAGAAAAATGAGATGCAGAGATGATACTTAAACCAAGATGCACAAATGACGCTTAACAGAGATGATACTTAACATGATGCTCAGAGTCTCTAGGAAGTGGCAAGGTAAGGATCCAAACCCAGGCATTGTGGTTCTACAACTCACATTCTACCAACTGCCCAGGCTACTTTTCTAAGAAAAGCACAAAGCAAATAAAGCCCAGGATTTGATGAAATAGCAATAAACAAGTTAAAAATCCCAACCACTAGCCAGGCTTGGTGGCTCATGCCTGTAATCCCAGCACTTTGGGAGGCAGAGGTGGGTGGATCATGAGGTCAGGAGTTCGAGACTAGCCTGACCAACATGGTGAAACCCCATTTCTACTAAAAGTACAAAAAAAAAAAAAAATTAGCCAGGCCTGGTGGCACGCTCCTGTAATCCCAGCTACTCAGGAGGCCGAGGCAGGAGAATTGCTTGAACCCGGGAGGCAGAGGTTACAGTGAGCGGAGATCGTGCCATTGCACTCCAGCCTGGGAGACAGAGCAAGACTCCATCTCAAAAAAAAAAAAAAAAAAAAAAATCCCAATGACTAAGTCAATGAATACTGATCTACTGTACCCCAATATTTTCTTATTTGATGATGAAGGCAAAACTCTTTCAATATAATTTAAAGGTTGTAATTATTCATTTATGTTTTAAAATCATTTCAACACCTTTCCATTAAAACTCAGTATTCATCTAGGAAACCTGTAGACATTTCCTACAATGTAGGCAACACGTACAACCATGTAATACTGTGGTTTGCAATGTGAAATTTCTCTGAAGCTTTAGTGCCTTCTAAAGGAAGAAACTTAAGAAAGAAAAAAAAATGCAATAAATCATGCAAATATTGAAATAATTTGGCATATTAAAGAAATTAAGATTTCCTAGATTAAAATTAAGGGGTAAGAAGGATGATTATTACTACTACTAAAAGTACATTAAATTATATGTAAACATACTCTTAACACAACATCCCAACACTCAACCATGGTCCCTAATATACAGAATTGACTCAGGGCTTTCTAAGTAAATACTAGAGCATCTAGCAAATAATAAAATATTACAATAACATTCTGAAATAAATACTAAGTTAAATGAGATGCTACTTTTATCTTGAACTTATTTTGATTCATTTGAATAAATTCTTATAGAGAAAAAGCATTTGGGAACTGTTTCTAGAAAACTACAGAGTGAAAATATTTAGTATTTAAAGATAAGCCTATTGTTTAAAATTTTTTCTGGTATTATTATTATTATTGTAACTGCAAACTATTGGTCTATGTCATGTCAATAAATACTTAAGGAGCAATTAGATATGAAGGCTTTTTTTTTTTTTTCCTAAATCTAATAAGTGTCATTTCTTTTTACTCCACTAGAGGGTAGTCTCTCAAAACTGGGGTTGGAGTTATGACTAGCCTGCTTTTGACCTGTTGATATATTAATCCTCATGTTCCATTCTCCTCAACAAGATGTTTCTTTAGTATACTAATTAAGGTTGTAAAACATGCATTTTTAAAACTGCTTTTTGATTTTTTCATAGATGTTCTTTGAGAAATATGCACTGCTATGTGTTCCTGTGTTTTCCAAATTTCTGGTAATTAATAAAAATGTTTTACATATATGGCTTATATAGTATATTTTCCTGGGAAATATCCTCTCAGAGTTAATAGGCCTAAGAACAAAGATAAATAATTTTTTTTATAATTTAGCTTATTACAATTGAATTATTTCCCCAGAGTGGTAAAAAAATATATCCTAAATACACACACACACACACACACACACACACAGATATACAAACACACCTACACATGTACCCATTCATATGTAGCTCCTAGATTGATTACATCATATAAGGAGAAGTCAGTGAGTATAATTAGAAATACATATTTTTAAAAAGTACCCCCTCAAATGCCAATGTTGTGAATTACAGAGAGGCAAATATATGTTTTATTTTAAAAATCTGGTCAATCCAGACAAGAAATGTCATTGCTAAAAAAAAAAAAGTGTTATTGAACACCAAGCACATATGCTAAATTAAGTAGGATCTATAGAGAACCAAATGCCACTCAAAACAGTTGCAAGCTTCTCTTCTTAAATAATACAGTCATTGCTGAACTTCACAGAGACAGAGTTGGAGGTGTGAGTCTCTACGACGTG
The DNA here is from genome assembly GCF_003255815.1 of Theropithecus gelada. Classification (NCBI taxonomy): domain Eukaryota; kingdom Metazoa; phylum Chordata; class Mammalia; order Primates; family Cercopithecidae; genus Theropithecus; species Theropithecus gelada. Next base: position 135,464,352 of record NC_037670.1, read on the forward strand.
TTTTTAATATTTGGGAAATCCTTATCAGTTGTGTGTCCTGCCTATTTGCAGACTGAAAACATTGTTTCTCTGAATGACTGATAACCTCAAATTGAGAAAACTTGTCAAAAAATTCCCAACATTCCTCCAGAAAGGGGGAAAAAAATAAGGAAAATGATACCTAGGAAAATATGCAAGCCTGTTTCATTTATTTGTATCCTAAGCAGCAGTGTCATAGAACAGACAGTTTGTTTCAGCCAACCAGACTGGAGCAGCTGCGAGTGCTACATCTTGGCAGTCTGAAGCGATTGGCTCCTCTCTGGGGAGTGGAGGGTGTTCAGTTATTAATGACCGCTGAGCAGGCAGCACCATGTCAGTGTGACAACTGATCGGGTGAACGATGCACCACTAACCACCATGGAAACAAGGGAAAATAAAGCCAGCTCACAGGATCTCTCTTCACTGGATTGAGAACCTCAGCCTGCCGACTGAGAAAAAGAGTTCCGGGAAAAAGAAGGAATCCTGGCTGCAGCCTTCTGCCTTCCTTTATATTTTAAAATACAGAGATAAGATTACGTGCATGTGTGCATATCTATAGTACATATTTGTGTACACTTTGTTACATAGACACGCAAATGCACCTATTTACACCGGGCAAGAACACAACCATGTGATTATCTCAACCAAGGAACTGAGGAATCCAGCACGCAGGGACATCGGAGGTGGGCTAGCACTGAAACTGCTTTTCGAGGTAAGTTTAAAATACACATATCTTTTAAAATACGTTCTATTTCTTGTCACCTCGATGATCACGTTTTTACACCTAAATCCTCCTTTGATGTCTTCTTCTTGTCTGAATTCTAAGAGCATTTTTTCTTTTATTGCACTTTTGAGAAGAAATTCACATGCAAAACCCAGCTGGCTCTGTGTGTGCCTAGCTGTGTTTGTGAGATTCTCCAACATGCATTTTACTAGCTTGAATGCCCATCAGAGGATGTGAGTGGGAGAGAAAAAGCAGTGTTGGGGGGAGGAGAAAAAGGAGGGAGACAGAAGAGAAGGGAACACTGGGGGAGAAGAGAGGAGAGGGAGAGAGAAGGAGATGAGGAAGAGAGAAGGAGACAGAAAGACGAGAGGAGAGACACGGATGAGGGGGTGCAATTTTCCTTTTTCTTCACATTATTTGTAGTGAAAAACAGATCACACATTATTCTGTGTTTTGAAATCAACCCACCAAATGGGGCATTTTTATTCTCTCTCACCCAGTGGATGCAAATTAAGGCAAATGCTGTTGTATGTTAAGAGCTAAAATCACTAAGCAGAGTAGCAGATTGAGCATATCACAAACAGTTATTGAATTTCTGCCAGGCTACATCTTACGGACTGGGGTAAATGACTTCCCTTTAATAACATCCCCTCACTGGTCTGAAGGGACAGTGCAAATGTCTGATTGCTAATGCAGCTGGAACTGCCACACACTAGGTAAAAGGATCCCATGAACCAGAAGAGTTCTAATCTTCTTTGGTAATTAACAGGATCACAGCAGGATGGCTTTAAAGTACATTTCCTATTTAAGAAGATTGTTTGTTCTAACCAACTGCTATATTCCCTTTGCTGTTATTGAGCTGGATGGCTTAATTCGGCTCTAATTTATTCATTTTTAACAATATGTCCTTGTTTCTGTGCCTCTAATTTCAGTGAAAGCAGGCTATGAATATGAGTAGAACCTTCCTAATTTAGTGAAAAGGGGATAATGTGAAAACAAAAAGAGAAGTAAAGGTTCAAAATATCTACCTAGAATATACTGTGCTCTGGTACCATAAATATTACTGATATATTTCTCATCTTTAGTTTCAGAAGCAATGCCTCTGAGACAGAATTACTCTCAGTAAACTCTATGAGCATCCATGTATCGATGATTCATGGAATTCATTGTGGGTTAATTTTTACTTCCAATCTTGTAAAGGGAAGCCAGCTACTTAGAATATGCTTTCAAACAGACAACATCAATTGAGGATATTCATGGAAACATTCACTGCCCTCTTTACTGGGTCCTGGAAAGACAGTAAAAGAAACCTAGCATTTGTATTTCATCTTCTGGAGCTCTCTCCTGCCTTCTTTTAGTTCAACTAACCACATAGTTAACAGAGTCAGCTTCTTTGAAACTGTGGGTTATTTTTTTCCACAACTGTGATTTCAGAGCTATTATTGGTTTTCTAGTTTGTAATATAAGCCAAAGCAAAAAGACAATAACCAGCCACTTAGATCCTGCCACTTTCCCATAAATGTGTCAAAAAATGAGTCAGTTTACAATATGTAATATAAGAAGTCAATTAATTCCAGTGACCTTTGTAAATGATGACAATAAAGCAGCTCTGACAATATGCCAGTGGCTTCGATTTTCTCTCTGTAAAATGAACAAGTTTAAGAAGAGGGTTCCTGCTCAGAGAGAAAAATGAAAGATGCTGAAGCATCAGCTTGCAATATTGGCAGCTTTGCTCACTCTGCCTCAAACGCCACATGCAATCTATAAAAAAAACAAAATGATTTATTACAAAAAGGAAAAGGTGTTTTATTTGCTTTTCTGCTATTTATTAAAAGTGCTGCTTTTGAAACAGACCAGATCTGATATTCTGAGGTACCTCCTAAGTTCCTAACCAAGAGGAAAAGAAGTAGATACTCAACCCTCTGATTTCAAACTCCCATATAATGTAGCATTGCAGTATTGATTTCAGTTTTTCTTAGACCTTTTCCAGGGAAAGTTTGCATGCCAGACACACATTCTTAAATCTAACCCGCCTTATTTTAAAATTGCAATCGATGACACCTAAGAACAGTGGATTCACTGTTTAACCATAGTAAAGCTCACATACATATTTTGTGGATTACAGAGATCAGTAATGTGCCCACTTGAGTCTGAGAAATACCAACACTCCAGGCCCTCAGTGTTGTCACTCAGTGTGTGCCAGTGAGTTTGGTGATTTGATCAGCACTACAAATGCCAGATGATGGACATATGTGTATGCCTGGAAGACTTAACCATAGTCTCCCCAAATCATGTAACTATACCAGAAATAGCAGCTTCCTGGCAAGACAAGCTTCAAAGGACCATTTTTTTCAGGGTGTCGCTTGTCACAGGCAACATGCTGAGTTAGAATGCTGATGAGTAGGTGGAATTTTTTATTTGGAGGTGGTTGTTCTTGTTATTAATGGCTGAATAAACAGTGCTACCAGACTTCTAGGCCAGTAATTTAGTGATCTATGAAAAAGGTGATCAACTTATGATGCACTAACTATATTTCACTGTTTCTTTGTTCTTTTTTTTTTTCTTTTTAACATCTTTTGCTTTTGCCATATGATGGGTTTGATGTTTCACTCCTCCTCCCCAGTCTGAATTTTTTTGGGTGTAACATTCCTAAGTAACATGGCACTTGGTATTTATTACAACCTAACTTGATCAGAAAGCTTTATAAACTGAGTTTAAAAAAAAAAAAAAAAAACTTACCTAAGTTAAAGGTTATTACTTAATTAGCAGCCCCTGAAAATGGGCATAGGTGAGGTATCTGTTGGTGAATCTAAAGGAGATCATTAAAAGAAAGCTAATAGCAGGCTAAAAAATGAGTTCTTACTTCTAGTCTCAATAAGGATGCTCCTCTAAAATGATTTAAAATAATGTGGCTCCAGCTAGTCTGAAGAAACACTAGACATGCGTACAGCCCACTAAAATGTTCCATGTAGACCTGGTTCTGAGAGTTTAACTACTTATGTATCATTGTTTGGCACATGAAACTAAATAAATCAGGTAAACTCTAGGCAAAACATCAGTACATCTTGTCCGTGCTATCAAAGATAAAGCTGTCTGATATTGGCTATGCAATGAGTACTTAGGAAAGCTTCACTGTGTAACAACTGAACATAGCTCCTGCTCAGGGAATTCCTCCCCTCTCCTTCTGAAAAAGTGATGTCTTATTAGACAGCTACGAAGTCACTAGTAAAACATGATAACAATTATTTCTTTAGCCACAATGTGAAAGGAAAGGAAGTCAAATTCTAATATAAAGACAGTAGCTGGTGCCAGAGGATGGGAAAAAGGAAGAGAGATAAATCAGAATGTTTTTCTAACTTGTTGAAAGGAATTGAAGGTCTCAATAGATGCTATTTAGAGGTCATTAAATACAGGATTAACAAGGAAGACTTAATGCCCATCTCAAATCTTTCTGAAGAAGTACAGTACCTACAGGGCTATCTACTATATTTGCATAATTGTCAAGTTTGTATACACCTGCTTTCTATTATGTTAGTTCATCTTTAGGCCATAATAAGGGAAGAATTATCTATGGTGCCATTAATAAAAACACATTACACAGCTTCAGTATATGGGAATATAGAAGGGAGACATGCTTTCATAGAATAGAATTTTTTTAATTGAAAGAGACAGTAGTAACTAGTCTAATATGTTCATTTGGTAGGTGAAAAAAACTGAGGCTGAAAGGGTTTGAAATCGTTATAATGTAATATACTGTACTTTGTATTCACCCAGCTATTGATTGGAGAGGCCCAGGTTAGAACTCCTTACAATACTTCCTCCAGCATTCCATTAAAATTCTGCCTCCTTAGTCTTTCAAATATAATGTTTTCTCAAAAAACTATCTGAAAAAAATCCCCCCAGACTCACAGATATGTGCAAAAAAGAGATATGTTTATTCAGATAATCAAGCATTCTAAAAGCAAAAGCCAATATTCAATAACAGAAGCAGCAATGATTTATTAAGTACATAACACCCAAATATTTCAAAACCGTAATTCATCTTTTGAATGTGGTTTACTATATTCTGTAAAGAGTCATAAAAATTAGAGTTTTGCCCTGTTTTTAAAACATGTTAATAATAATAATGCCACTATCCTTCACTTACAGAGACTCAGCTATTGATCATCCACTATAAGTTTTAAGGTTTTCCAAGAATTCTGAGGAGCCTCTCCACATCTGTTTTTACTTGGGTTCACTATAAATAATTTAAAGCACTTAACATGTGCCTTATTTTTTTACATACAGTGTCCATTCTCAGGATCCATGCTTAGCTTATACATCTCATTGGAAAACAATAAACATCAGGATAGCAATCCCTCTCCTTCTCTCCCTCCCCTACTCCATCCCAACTTACTTTCTGATTTCTAGAGTCAGAGTGGGAGCTCCAGTAGGCAATGACATCTCCTTAGTATCACAATCCTCTTCTTTTCTTTTGGGCAAATTTCTCTGTTTTTAAATGTGCTCTCCAAATTTTGCTTAACATAATAGTAATTAATTGACTCAACTTGTGAGAAGGATACAAAATATAAACACAGTAATTGTGAATATTTGTTTAAAGCTCTACCATTTACAGAGCTATTTTTCAACAATTACTTTGCTCCTCACAACGATCTGGTGAAGTAGGGTAGATATGATGATGATGAACATCTTTAAGACAGGAGAATGAGGTTCTGTGAGGTTAGAGACTTGCTAACATGTTGAGGTGCAAGGGTCTCTGACTCCAGAGAGTAGAAGAAAAGATGGGTGTAGCACTGGTCCCTGGCATTTCTGAAGTTAGTAATAAATGTCAGTTCCCTTTTTATTGAACTTCCACTCTAGATCTTACCCTTCCAACAACTATGTTTTTGTACCATGCCACACCATATCTGGATAGATTTTTGCAAATTAAAATCTTTATTTCTTAAATCACAGCCATTGCTATGCCTGAGTTAAATTTAAAAAAAAAAAACAAAAAAACAAACCAAAAAAAAAAACCCACACAACCCACATCTATTCTTGGAGAAAAAGACTGTATGTTGTTCTACCTACTCATCCATATGTTTGTCTGACAGCATTAGCACTTTGATAAACAGATACTTGGCAAAGGTCTCAAAAACTGGATAAAATGAGATGAGTAAATTATTTAGGGATTTTCCAGGTTACTAAAAATTACGAACAAAGTCTCCAAAGTCACTTAAGAACCCCCAATGGATCAAGTGTCAACATAAAAGCAACTTCTTTAGCATCTCCTTTCTGGTTTGTCTTGGGGAGAAAATGACACACTAAATAAGATAAAAATATTAGTTAATTTGAAAGTAAACTGGTATATTTGTAAACTATTAAAGTCAAAATGCCAGTAAACTTACATACATTATTCTGTGAGCCCTTTCTAGGGGAGATTTTGTCTGTCAAAAGTCATACAGACCTTGAAATGAATAAAAATCCCTTTGAAACATATTCTAAAGTTTGTTATTTCACACTTTACTTCCAGGAAGTGAAGCATTCCACAGATAATCAGCTATTCTACTCAGGGAAGGAGTTTAAACATCACCACTTTTTGCATGTCTGCATAAAAAAGGCCCACTGAATCAGTTAAAGGTTAGCATCAATAGGCAACATTCTCTATTTCCTGAAGCTCCTGGGATCTAATTCCCTGAGGAACAATGGAAGAGGCACTGTTTCCCAATTGGTACAAAACAGGACTTGAGGAATGGCAGAATGTGTTCTCCCGGGATTAAGGCCCCAAAGGTGAAGCTCGGGACTCACAACACTTACAAGTGACATGAATAATAGTAGATATTTTAACTATAGAAGACATTTAAGAGACTTCGTTTTCACTGTGGTAAACAGGTTTGATTTGGACTTATAACTTTTTTCAAAAATTATCAAATTAATAACGACTACAATGAAATAAAGGCAAATATTTTAGTGGATTCATTCCCTGGGGTAACATTTGTTCTATAATTTATAGTCTCATAATGTTGAGAGATCAAAGCATTTAAGTAACATTGTCAACTAACTTGCAGCTTACCTTTCTTAAGGAAAAAAATAAATGTTAAAAACAGACATATTTTTCAAACATACAAGTCATGTTGATTTTTATGTCATTAGACTGTTTACTGTATCGCTATATTTATATGCCTCCGAAATATGGACTTTTAATGGGGTCTAAGTTTAATTCTATTTTTATCAAAACTCAGTCACTCAGAAATACCAAACACTGAACATGTTCTACAAAAAGTATTCAACATCTGTAGAATATGTGGAACCACAATGACTTTTATTGAAATTTCAATAGTTGCAGGAAATAATTTCAATATATATCTATACAGATATTTTGATTTCTACAAAGGCCAAGGTGTTAATGGCCTTACACTGCAGGTGCCCAAGGCATTGAGAACAAAAAAGATACAGCAAGTGAAGAGAGAATTGAGTCTAGGTCACAATGCTATAGCACTGAAAAGAAAGTGCAACAGAATAGAATGGAAAGAGCAAAACAAGGTGACTGCCATATATGAAAGATAAACATACTCTAAGAACATATAAACTTTGAAAGCTCTATTCATAGTCATTCTTGAATGAAAAATATATAAAATGCCATTATAAGATATAAACTTCATCCAAGTCAATTTGTTGTGTGACTAGCTGAACTGACTCACTTACCAAACACATAGTTTGTATTTGTTCCTCGTATTGTCATTTATTACCCACATATTTTTTACACAAACACTACAGTTGTTTAAAGAGTGTCATAAGGTGATGTTCAGCTAACTTTTTAAAATCAGTGAGGCATTTTCCAAACCACCATTTCCTTAATCAATTACTTTTTAATGAGGAAGCAAAATTTATGTAAATATCAAAGTCTCATTTTTACATTTAGGCTATAAATTATACCATAATATGCTGCTGTTGGGCAAAATAATCAAAGTAATGAAGAATTAAAACAAATGTTATGACATAAATTAATATAAGCAGAGACCTTATACATTCAAACCACATCATCTCTCTTAGACAGTCCTTTACTGGCTAAAGGAATGGTAGTAATACTGGCAGATCTCGTTTACAACATACAAACATTTTCCGTGCCAAACATTGTGCTAAGCACTTAACATACATTTTCTCATTTAATCGTCATAACAACCGTACTATGGAAGCACTATGTTTAACCCATTTTACCAACGTGAAAAATAAGGCTTAGAGAAGTAACTTGTCATAACTAATGAAGAACAGGAAAAGGAACCTAAGTCAGTTAGCTCTCAAGAACATGCCTTTGTACATGAGGCAACACTGCCTCCCGTTGGTACTGCCTAAATATAGCTAGTTTATATCGCCTTCCAAGAGTCAGATTCTCTATCAAAATACAAAAACTCCGTTTATAGTTTCATATCATGCATTCTGCTCATACTAGAATATTATATCTTTGTAGGATTCTTCTTTTCTGAGAAAGGAGTGATGCTTTACTTATTTATATTTGAGTTTCGCGATCCACTAGATTAACTAAAATGATTTTTTGCAGTTCAGTTCACAGCCAGACCTGTGAACCGGCAGCTTAGAGCTTCCTCTCTCATCATTTTTCCATCAAGTAGAAGTCAACATACTTCTTTACCTGAGGTCATACAGTATAAGTGACACGAAAGAAAAATGCAAAACTTAGCTCGTTGGCCTCAAATTTCATTATTTATAATAAGGTGTCCTTGTATCTAGTTCCAAATTTTGGACACTTTTTCCCCCTCATGCATTCTCTTTTAAATGATGAACATGAAAATAGTCTGAATACAATTTCATTGCTACTATGAGCATCAATTTTCAATGAAATTCATCAATCTTCCTCAGTATGCATAAGCTTCTAGCCCTGCAAGGTTAACTGATGAAAGCTGTAACTTGCTTTTCAAACTGAGGATGCTGAGCCAAACCTAAAACTTTAGTAGAAGCGTTCTGTACTAGCTGTTTGTAAAACTTCAGCATTTCTTGCTGTGTCACCTCCTGAAAAGACTATCAGGGGAGTCCTTCGACTTGACTGTTCTACGAAACAAAATCTGAATGTAAAATTAAAGCAAAAATGTTGTTGAGGATTCCTCCAGTGATTAAAAATGGAGTTTAGAGAGCTCACATCAACATATATTTTCTGTTCAAAATGAAGATTTTTTTTGAAATTATAAGCAATTAGACAACTGAAAAAATAAATTCAATTTTGAGGTGATAAAAGGTTAAAGTACTGTGAATCATGAATAACTTAACATATAAGAAATAAAGAAGGACATGTATAATTTTAAATTAAACTTTTGGGGTTTTTTTCCTGCTACTTCTTATATACAACAAAGACAAGGAAGAGGAGGAGAAAGAGAAAGAAGAGGAAGATGTTGGGCAACATTTATTTAACATGCTCCACAGCCTGGAACCTGGGTAAGCTCTTTGTTCACCTCCTCTCATTTCACTTTGGTTCCATGAGGGAACTGAGGCTTGAAATGGAGAAGCATTTGCCCACCTTCGCTCAGTGGAAAGGTCCTGATTTGAATCCTGAATGTCTGACTCTGAAGCCCATGTTATTGTGTCTTCTTTAGCATATATTTCTCTTTTTTTTTTTAATTTCAATAGGTTTTTGGGAAACAGATGGTGTCTGGTTACATAAATAAATTATTTAGAGGTGATTTCTGAGGTTTTGGTGCACCCATCACCCAAGCAGTGTACACTGTACCCAATGCCTTATCACAGGTTTCTTAGAATAAGCATAATATTTTAATCCTTAGAGAAGCATTTGACTTTTTATGCAGAAGCATCTAACAACAGGCTCTTTCTACAGTTTGAAACTCAGCCAAGATCAGGAGTATATATATAATAATATGCTCAAACTTTATATATAATAAAAAAATATATAATATATTAAAATATTTATAACATATATAGATTTAAAATAAACATAATAAATGCATCAAACTTTACAGTTTTACCACATGGTACAACCTGATTAGCATAATATTATTTCATAAATAATATAATGATAATGAACACAATATAATTCAACTAATCTAGAAGTATTACTTGTGGATTTTCTACTTAAACATTCTTATTAATCTGTGTAATTTTAGAAGTGTAATGTATGTAAAAATATCATGGTTGAATTCCAGGAGGATTTATGAACATCTAAGATCTTTATCATTTCTTAGGGAATGGAAATCACTAATGAAATAAGGAAAGTTTTCTTGATCATAAATATCTTGCAAATTGAACAAGTATAACAATGTTTTAACCTTATTCTTTCGACCCTGAATATTGCTCACCAGATTTGAAAATATTTGAAAACTTTTAAATATCTTTCTATATTTTGTAAAGATGATGAACATTTATAAGTTTAAAATTCTCCCATGAAGAGTTTTTCCTGTCCAGAATGGTAACTCCTCCTCCTTGATCACCACATTCTGCCTCCACCCCTGCTAGTAGTATACCAAATTCTCAACCCCATTTAAGCATGATGCTTTCTTTTCACATCATCATATTTAGTTTTTAAGCAATGTGCTGCTCTGGATTTTACTTGATAGAGACTTTTATGTCTTTGAAAGAAGAAATATTCTAAGATAATATCTTACCACTTATTCATTTAGACATTTCATCTCATGGTCATTTAATCAACGACCATGATATAGATACATCCCTAGTCATTGAACAGAACCTTGGCATACTGATAAGGAATAATGTCTATATGATACAGCAAGTAGAATCATATATTTGTATCTGTGATGATGTACTACCAAACTCACTTGGGTACTTTTAATGTGTGATCTCAGAATCTGTAAGAATAACACCTAAGAATCCATATTTATTTTCTGCACAAAGTTACAGAATTATTGGGTAAAGATTCAAGGCTTTTCTCTTTGTCCACTGTCTAACCATTTTTGTTTTAGATTTAGTGAAAAAAAAAATTACTTGAGACAATCAATTGCTTGAATTAATACAGAATATATATAGGTACAACAGGTACAATAGGTATACTGTCTTGTATAATTCCTGAGAAATATACAAGAAAAATAACAGGTTAAATAGGTATATTGTCTTGTATCTTTCCTGAGAAGACTGAGAAGAGGGTATAGCTAAATGAGTTAGGGGTTTGATTTTAAGGGATCTGACTGGGACATTCAAAGTAAATGACCTCAGTTAATATGTAATAATGAAAGGCTGTGGTAAACATAGTTCCTATCTCTACTGTCCCTAATCTAAAAAGGTATACCATCCACAGTCATTTCTTGGCAGTCAGGTGATATCTCTAGGGTACTAGGTTATGTATCCTTAGGAGAAACACCTACCAAAAATGGACAAACCTCTTCTGCCCACATGTTCATGAACTCCAATTTTCATACACTATATCTCATTCCATATGGAACTCAAATGAGGGTCACCCAGAAACTGCCACCAATATGATTAATGAGTAAACTCTACACTGCCCGTCAATTTCTTTTAAAACAAAATGAGTCAGAATATAACAGAATCCCTATATTGAGACAGATGTTACAGATTTTAGGTCACTTGTTAAGTGACTTAAAGACATAATTAGAACCCAAACCAGGTGACTCAATCCTTGCCCAGTGGGTATTTCATAGCACATTGACTACAATCACAGTTTTAAAAAGTTTGGACCATATGCTCCTGTCAAATCATTCTTTTTTTTTAATGCATCACGATCACCAAAAGTTCTCAAACTCAACCCTATAAACTCAGCAGTGTCTTCTCTGTGAAGGGCCCATATTTGTGGAACCTCTTAGCTGCTGGAGTTTAGCAGAAGCACAATTCACTGTCATCCAGTCAGTTTTCAAGATGTCTCTTTAGATTGTTATTTTATTGACAGTAATGTGTTGCTGCTGCTTTGCATCAAGCATGTTAATTACTCAAGTCTGGAGTTTTGAATTTGTGACCTAAAGTGATTTTAGCTGAAGAGTTGTTTTGTTTTGTTTAAATCAGTCAAATAAAAGAAAGACAGAAAAATTACTAAGTGGAGGTCCACAAGTATAATGAAAGAATGGAAACCATAGAAATAGCAAGTTTGAAGTTTCATACCTATCTAAAAAATAAATAGAATAATCCAGCTTCTTCGTGCTATTCTATTAGAAACTTCCACTACTCTGGGACATTCCATCTCAAATTTAAAAAGTTCTGAAACCATTCTTCACTAATTCTCTTTGCTAGGGCCATAAAAGACTTTATAACATGTATAAAATAATTACAATCATTGAAATCATAAATCTCATTGTAAACTTATTTTTTTAAATGTTAATTAAAACCCCGTTGTATAGGACAACCAGCACTCAAGTCCCCGAGTTGCTAAAATTTAAACATTGCTGACAATAACATGGTCTTTTTTAAGACTACAGTGTCCATTTATCATAGTGACTTCACAGTTTTCATTTCTCTCTTATTTTTACTCTAATTAGAACTTTGTGTGAGTACTAATGAATGTTGTTAAATTTTAACAATATATATTAGACTTTGTTTCCTACAAAATGTAACCATATCTCAAGTAATAACAACTCAAAAAACCTGTATTAGCATTTCTGCAGATTTATAGTTATAATTGTACTTCTTTATCTCTATCTATTCCATTGCCAACAAGCATACATGCATACGTTTATACTTTCACACACAGACCAATACTGGATTTTTTTTAATATTTGACAACTACTAATAGTTTTTACCAGTTTATAAATAATTAACTAAGTCTAGCCACACTGATTTGCACCTGCTTTCCAAGGACTTTTTCTTCTTCTAAGACATGTCATATAACTAACATGGTAAATAGCATGATACATTTTTAGAATTATTTTCATAGAAATAACCAGAAAAATATCTACTAGGCAAGCAAAATTCTACAATCTTTTATGATAATTAGAGCAAAATGGCATTTAAGTAGTTTTATTTTGCTCTGCCATTTCTCCTGTTCCAATATTTTCACCTATAAGTTTAAGTTACAGCAAATTCTAATGAGTTCTTATCCATATGATGACTTCTTAATATGAGAGTGATTAACATTTAGTAACCACTTTGTATGTGTCTGGTGCAGAAGAACTTTTTTGTACTATGAACTTTTAATGCATTATTTTATTTAATTTTTACAACATCCCTTTGAAGTAGATACTATCATCACTCACCTTTCAGTAGATGAGGAAACAATGGCTGCAGCAGAGAAAGAATGAGAGTCCATGCCTGATCCCTTAATGACTAGGCTACTTCTATTGAACACCATTTTGAGAGTACCAGAGAGCAAAATAAGGCATTTGAATTCTCAATTCAAGAAATCTTGGGGTTAAGTGTGAAACAAAATGAGAACACTGAAAAGTGATACTCCTGTAATATGCATGTGGGGGAAAAGCTACATTTTCATTTTCACTTCCCCAGGTTAACACTCTTCATATCTCTGAGTTTGGGCCTATATTCAGGCAACTTTTTTGAAAGGCAAATTTGCTGGAGGATGCCTTCATTCATGCATGCATGCACATACATACGCCTTTACTATTCACATCTTGAGCCAATTTTGCAGAGTTGGAAATGATGAAACTCCAGGTACAGGAGAGACAAAAGTCATATGATTTTCTTTCTCCCACTCCCTCTGTGTCCCATTTTCCTGTAAATGTTTAGTTCTGTAATCCACAGTATAAATTTATTGTAAAGAATGAAACAATTTCTTTTGTTATCTGCTTTAGATTTACCAAACTCTACATTTTGTTCTAGAAATTGTTCTCACTTCTGTTGTTAATGCTCCATGTTTATATATTTTGATACGATGTCACTTTAGTAACTAATACCATATTGAAGCTGATATCAATTTTTTAAAAGGCTGAGGGGATATTGTATGTGAAACTACTTAGTATGGTTGCCAGCAATAATTTTAAATCATGCTAAATAATAGAAAAGTCTCATCATTAATCCCCCTATCTAGTCTTTTTGATTCGGGGTTTTTTAGAACAAATGCTAAAGAAAAATTTTTAAATGTGAAGAAAAGGAAAATTAATAGTAGGGATGAAAAGTGTGGAGGACTTGCCACAAGCAATGAGATGTTAATGTATTCACAATAAGCTGTAAGCAACACTTCTTATCAAATTAAAAATATGCGTACAAATACCCAGGCTCTCATCCCATTGGAAGGAGGGCAAAATCTATTTAGAATGAGAGGGTCATGGCTTCTAGAACAGTGGGGAAGACAGGAAAAGCAGAGAAAAGGGGACAGTCCCTCACACAAAAGAGGAAGAAAAATAAAAAGAAGAGATGGGGAGTTCCAGATATAATAGCTCTTACAAGTGATTTGGGACTAAAATGTGAATCTACTTGCCAGAATACAGACAGCAGAGGCATGACCACAGACTTTCAGAAGCTCCCAGTCCAGAGCTATTTCCTACTTTCTTACTAACGATCTCATTGAGACAATAATATATTCTTAACTCTGTAGATTGCAAATATGTATTTTCAAATAAAATAACACAAAATCTTTGAAGTGCCCTTTAAAAATTAATTTGAGTCTTCTTCATGAAATAAAGAATTCTTATGTCAATAGGCTGAAAAACTTACAAAACAGATGTCAAATAACCTTCATTTTGCAACAACATTCTGTGAATCTGACATCTAGTTATTTCAGTTAACATCATGTATAAAACTCAGAAACTCAGAAATTATGCATCCAAAGAAAGGAATACTAATTCATGACAGCATGTTGAAAATAGCAGATGAGAACAATACACCACAACAGTACATAAACTGACCAAATGACACTACATACATTCACGTCTTCCATGACAACAAAAACCTACTGACAATTGACATCTGGTTTGCTCCCTTATTCTGCAAATCACAAAAATGGGTTGCTGTAGCAACTGCCACATGCAATTTAGTTGGCTGGGGGGAAAACACCCTTAGAGTACTTTCTAAGAAACAAATACAGCATGTATTTTTATTGTTCCTCCCACCCTGAATTGAACAAATCTCCTGACAGGTCTATTTTCTCATAGCTTTAAAAATGGGCTTGCTCTCTGTTGTTTGCATTTATATTACGTGTACTACCAATTTATGCAAATGGTGAAAAGAAAAAAAATCCATAAAAATATAAAAGAAATAGACGAAGATTGCCTGAGTCACATGAATGTGATAGGGCCATTGCATTTTATAGCATCCCCACTTTTTATCATTGACAGCTCTTTTAGCCAGTTTAACTCCACTGATGTATGTATCAAATCTATGAGTGACACTCCCAGGAATACACAACACCTCAATTCTTAATGCACCAGCAAGGGCAAGCTTATTTTTCTGAATCAGAAACAAGAGCAAGTACAAATAATAGGCAGCTAATTTTCTTAGAAACATATTTGTAATCTCACAGCAACACATAACATAGTCTGTTTCCAAGGATACAGCAGAGGACCTTAGAACATATAATACCAACATTGGTGCACATTAGAGCAGACAAATTAGCACCTACACGCTAAATAAAATGGGAGGAATACTCATCCCTTACCTACTTACTTCTTAACTGGGAACTAAGAGAAGAGGCAAAGTATCTGGAACATTTAAAGCCCTGAATGTGGAACAATTAAAGCTCAAGTCATTGTTCTCCTTATTTAAGGGCAAGTTTGACAACTGTTCAAACTCTACAGATGTTGGTCTGATGTGGGAAGGTCAACTTTTTTGAAGGATCTTAACTATCATCCCTTGAAATAATAGAAATCTCTTCTCTCTAGAAACTCACTGGTTTTGAGAAACTCTCTAAGAAAAACAGTCCAATTAAAAACACACAAATAAAATGAAAAACAGATATGTCTTGTACCATCACCATTTTTGCCATGTGGAAACTTCTCATGAACTTCTCACCACCCGAGGCTTGAGATAAAGGCTCGCTATTTTGAGGCAGAGACTCAAATATAGCAAGAGTTGATGAAGTATGGCTGCTAAGAGATGCGAGGGACTTATAAATAACATTAAGATAACAGGAATTAAAGTCTCGGTGTGTGAAAATACTGTATATCTAGGATGCAGATAAAAACTGTCCTTACAGATCTTGCAGGGAAAAGTACCTGACTATACTGTATAAAACTTCTGCTGTACCATTTAATCATACTAAAAAAAAAAAAAAAAAAAAAAATCAACACACAAATAGATTTCTTTTCCACTGTTCTCAATTTAAAAATAATTGGAGAAATGTGTGTTTTGTTTAGAAGAGTAAAGAAAAACATTCATTCGATAGTACCACATAGAATCATTTGCTTAATAGCATTTCTAATATGTTATGCATTTATTCAATCTACTTCTTTCTATATTAAAATGCAAAAACAATTACTCTGGATATAAATCCTAGAAAACAATCAAAGTTTCTATTAAATCAGAGGAGAGACAGTTAAGCTGCAATGTGATTTGCAGATGCTCATGAATAGACAATACTTAGAATTTCTCTCACTAGAATGTGAAAAAGATAGATAGGAGAGATTCAGAAACTTCCTTCTTTCCCCTTTCCCTCTGTCTCTCCTCCCCTCCCTTCTTCCTTCTCTCTTTCCTCTCCCATTTTTTCTTTCTTTTTAGACAGACTTTGAAGGAAAGTTTTTATATAAAGTCTAATAATTTAAATTATATGGGCATGTAAAATTGCCTTATATTACAATGCCAGCCCTACAGCAGGTAGAAAATTCCTTTCAACATTCTATTGTAAATAGTTTATACTCAACTGATCAGTCACAGGGGAATATGGGCAGATTCAACCTCCTACCTCCTTTGTCTCTAAAAAGAAATTCTGGGTAGTTCTTTGTATACTTATATTAAAGTCATTTCTGTTTAGTAAAAACTCAAAATAAGCATGTTGAAGAAGGGGCAATGGAACATGAAAGCAATGAATAAAAAGATTCTGTGCATGTGTAACAAGCATTCTGTATTTTACCTTATCTGAACAGAATTTTAGAATCTACATGCTTTAATTGGGGCTCTAGTAAAGTAATAATCTCAAATATGAAATTCAATAGATGCGTCTCATGCTCTGATTAAATGTCAAGGCCACAGATTTGTTATTTCGGATCTAGTGAGCAATAATTTTGTTGGCTAATAATAAACTCCCAAAGATTTATTTGCAACATTTGGCTGTCCATTTCAAAACTCTGGGTCATGCTATAGTATTTCCAATTCTGCAGATAATATTATAGAATCTAGCATGCAAAGCTTAAACTTTTAAGTAAATTTTACTAGTTTCATGTGTGCTGAATAGACTTTGAGTTCTTCTGCTGAAATTTTGCACCAAAAATATTTCCCAGTCTCTATTTGCAGCAGATATTGAGATATTGTCTTGATTTGCATAAACTTTTCCTTAGCAAAGTATATATGGCTTTCTTTACAATACTGTTTTTTATTTTTATTTACAGAATACAGCACACTGTCTTCTGTAAGTGTCACTTTCTAGTGCAGATTCTTAACCCCAGTCTAGGTTTGGAGACACAAACCTCACAGATTGTTGATGTATTCCATTTGATCACTATCAGCTGGCAACAAGCATAGTCTGGCCTGCAGCCACACCAAACCAATTTTCTCGAGGACTTTTCTCAGTACTTAACACTCAATTATATTAATGTTTATTATTGCTCTTTTTGTTGTTGATACAGCTTTTTACATTAATTCTGGAAGTCTGTGGCACTTCCAGTCATTAAGAATATATTATAACTTAAATTACATGATTTTCTATATTCTCCAAATACAAATGTCACAAATTTTAAGAAACTAATCTGTATATCTTATACCCCCACTACACTGTGCTATTACTAGAGATGTAATCTATAAAAATCAATTGAAAACCATATCTCAAGTACAAAAAGATATACAAACAAAACATACGTATCTCTATTAGTTTCCTCACAACGGATTTATTCAAGATATAATGAGAGTAGACATTGGATTAGAAGAATTTTTATGATTCTTTTTAAACAATCACAGATTTAATTATACCCTTCTAAACATACTACTATTTTCAAGTGGGTTTTGTTACACTTTTGTAATCTCCTGAATTTAAAAAAAAAACACACATATTTATTTTTGTTTGCCAAGTTTATATCATCACTAAATAGTTCATGCATACAAACCACATGAGTCAATTCAGCATTCACCAGCAAAATAAGGGTCACAAATGAGTCCCTTGTACAGCAAATTTGTTTAAACGTATAAGAAGATGGAAATTTGTAATTAAAAGCAACTGATATTCATTCATTCAGTAGATATTTATTGAACTACAATGCCAGGCAATATTCTAGGCTAGGCACTGGAGATATATAGCTCTGAACAAAACAGGAAACAACTTTAATATAGCTAACATTCTAGTGGAGGTGATGGGAAGTAAGCAAAAAAGAAAAAGCAAATAATTTATAGCAGTCTTAAATGATCCATAAAGAAAACAACATGGTGAGAGTGACTTCACGGGTTATTTTAAGAAAGATGGTTCATAAATAAGGTATTACCAAGAAGAATTAAAGACCAAATTAAAGAACAAACTTCTAAAATGTGTAAAACATTTTCAGTACAATTTAACATGTTCATTGACAGCTACATGATTAACTATTAACTTTTCTTCCATAATTAAGTTTTTTTTTCAAGTCAGTTTTCTAAGGTTTGAGGGAGGCACATCTCATACAAGAGCAAGAAAACTCAATCATCATGCTTATGAACTACAAAAGCATCTTAATTAAGTTTTAAAAGAAAGTATCATTTAATTTCACTGTGCAAAGAAGACAAGTCAGCATTGTATAGGCTTACGCAGTGAGTAAGACATAGGTCTAGACATGAAGGTGTTTCATTAACAACTAGTAAGGGGGCAATCAAGTACATATATCTCTATAACACAAAGCTTTATTACACAGAGCTCATAGGAAGAGGACTGAAAATGGAGTCGGGGACCTAGGACAGAGTTCAGGAGCCATCACTGATATGGCCCTCCAACTTTGACCACCTCATGAAATCTCTCTGAGTCATCACCTGTAAAGTGGGTATAACTGAACATGCTGACAGGATTGTTAGGGGAATCAAGTAAGGTCATATATGAAAATTCAACTGAATTTGTACATTATAGCACATTATGACTGTGACTACTATTGCTGTTTTTATTGTTTGTTGCTATTGTTATATGATGGAAAACTGAAGTTAATGGAAAGGGCCCTTAAAAAGTCTTCAGGGGCCAGGCGCAGTGGCTCATGCCTGTAATTCTAGCACTTTGGGAGGCCGAGGTGGGCGAATCACAAGGTCAGGAGTTCAAAACTGGCCTGACCAATATGGTGAAACCCTGTGTCTATTAAAATTACAAAAATTAGCGGAGCATGATGGTTCTGTAGTCCAAGCTACTCAGGAGGCTGAGGCAGGAGAATCGCTTGAACCCAGGAGGTGGAGGTTGCAGTGAGCTGAGAACATGCCATTGCACTCCAGCCTAGGCGACAGACCGAGACTCCTAAAAGTATTTAGGATCTGAACTATACTAAAATATGCAAAGATAAGTAAAGCATCAAAGATCCTATCTGTTCATGGATATTAGACATAAAGACATCACTAGGGAAAATGATATTCTTATTCAAATCTCTGTTTCTCCATACAATTGAAAGGAATCAGTCATTAAAGAAAACCTCAAAACTAGTATTTTTCAAGTCCATATCCATTATTGTGACAGTTTAATTATTTTTCTCATATATTTAGAATAGCTTTTATTCACTGAAATAATATATTATCTTCCAAGAAAACATAAACAATACCAGGAATGATCACAAATATAGATTATATCTTACTAACCAGTGTCATGAATTATAATTAACAGAAATCACAAAAAAGTTTTATTCCTTTCTTGGTTTGGATGTTGAGCTCCAAGCCCAAAATGGTTTAGTATAAACTTCACTACATAACTATCTTAAGGAAAATATATAAAAACATAAGTATAAATATCAAAACACAAGTATAGAATACAAATAACTTAAAGTTCAAAGAATGTTTCTACATATATGAAATTAATGTTGAGTAATTCTTGATTGAGCAATGTGAAATATTTCTGCAACAGACATTAAGTTGTAAATTAAATAACTTTCCTTCACAAAATAATTTTGTCTTGGCATATTGGAACAGTAAAGTTAGGTGAATGTCCCAGATCAAATTTAAGGGATTCCAGATCTTAAACCATGTGACTGTGAAGGGAAAATTTCTTCTCCTAACTCAGATCCAATAATCAAACACTATTCATTTTATCCATAAAAATGTATTAAATCCTACCCTGTGAAGCTGCTATAACATAATATAAAACCATTCGCTTTTCTGAGCCTAAACTGATAGTCTGAAACATAATCCTAAATTATCTGGAGAGAGTTTATCTACTAAAAAATTTTCCCAAACAGGTGATTTGTCACTTAGCTTTCACCTAATCCATATATGAGATGAACACCAGGCTTCTAAGAGGGAAATGAATGCAAATTTACAACCTTGTTTTTAAAGAACTCTTTTTCTCCATTAAGATTTAGAACTCTCTTTGGGGCTCTAGTCATGTATAATCTTGCAAAAAGACACTTAAGTGGGCATACTGCCTATGCTCTTCATGGGTAGCAGTTGGAAAAAAAAAAGAAAGGTAATGTTACCAAGGGCCTATATTGTCCATTAACACAAAATTAAAATTTGGTATGCATCACAAATTGTACTGCTTTCCATTTAAAAAAAAAAAAAAAAATTTAGTATTTTTACTTCCCCCCTTAACTTTAGCCTTCTCTATTCAACACATAAGGCAAAATGTATTTCTTTTATCATGTCACTTTTTTGGGGGATCTCATATTTCCCAAATGTTCATAACCTGGTATAGACTAGTTCTTAAATGCTACAGTAGTCAAATATTGTAAACACATTAAAGAATAATTTACCATAAAGTCCATTATGAACAGAAATAATGTGATTCAACTCATGTCCCCCTGCGTCAATAGTAATTTTAAATGAATTCCAGGGGGTTGTAGGCAATAAAATTTTGCAAGGTCATCTACATAAAGTAGTCCTACATAATTAACTTCAAGTAGAGAGCTATTGTGAGGCTTCTATAAAGTTAAGTGACTGCACTCCATCCTGGGTGACAAAAGGAGACCTTTTCTCTGAAAAAGAAAAAATACATGCCTTTAAGTTAGGTGACAGGAAAAAGAAAATGCAAAACTTTATTTATTTATTTATTTATTTATTTATTTTTGAGATGGAGTCTTGCTCTGTTGCCCAGGCTGGAGTGCAATGGTGCAATCTTGGCTCACTGCAACCTCTGCATCCTGGGTTCCAGTGATTCTCCCGTCTCAGCCTCCCAAGTAGCTGGGTTTACAGGCGCATGCCACCACACTCAGCTACTTTTTGTATTTTTAGCAGAGACGGGGTATTTTTAGCAGAGACTGGGTTTCGCCATGTTGACTGGTCTCAAACTCCTGACCTCAGGTAATCCGCCTGACTTGGCCTCCCAAAGTGCTGGGATTACAGGCGTGAGCCACCACTCCTGGCCCTGGAAATGCAAAACTTTAACCTACATATAGTGCCTTTTATTTCCACACAGGAAATAAAAACAAAGCTTCACTGACCTAGCATGAATCAGGAACTTTAATTCTGTCTGTTACTTTGTACTTCAGAGTGCCACCATCTCACATTAACCGTTCAACACAAGTGTTAGGGAAAGAGCTCATGTCCTGTACAGTAATGAATTTCCACTCACAAAAAGATGCACAAACATGCACACAGCCATAAATATAGCCTCCACGTCTTGGTTGAAACTCAAAACCATAATTCAGGAAGTTTTTTCAAAGCTTACGGTGGAATGTTTGCTGTTCTATTTTTAAAACATTTTTGTATCCTCTGGACACAAATATGCCAATGTTGTTTTAAGCAGATTGTCAAGAAGTTAAGCAGGAAACAAACCATAGAGCATGAGGGAAATCTGACACACTTTTAAAAAGAAAATAGACAATACCATGCTTATAATAAGGAACTAAAAATACAGACCACATTGCTATTATCATCTCCCTTAGATATAGTAACAGAAAAGCATCATCCATCTCTGAACTCATGGCAGGCATCAGCTGACACCAGCACACTCGAAAATGTGGTGCTATAATTTAGTCTCTCGTTTACTGCATTTGAAAAAAATTCTTTCAAACTGAAGGAGCTCGTTTTATTTCCTTTCTTCTGACACGTTTTATCTTCCCAATTCTTAGTAAAAACGTAAAACACTGATATTAGTGTTGTTTTATTTAATAGCAATGAGAACCAATACTTTATTATATGCAGAATAGAAAGTGAACTACCCAGAAAGATTCTACTCTGAGTTCCTTCAGAGGAATGTTCCTCTCCAAAACATAATTTTAAGATTTCTGTAATAATATTGTAACTAAAATGTTCTTCATTCTCTATCTATACTATGTCATTGGACTCTTGTCCACAGGTTTCCTTATCTTCTTTACAAACCAATGACTTTCTATTCTGTCAAACTTAATCAAGGAATACAAATGAGATGAAAACCTTTTTGCTGCCATTCTTTTACAACATATCTATGCTTCAGAAACCATCCCTCCTGAGATTGATAAAAGCATTTACTTGTGGCAATCAATATAGAATAGTCCTTTTTTTTTCTTTTTTTTTTGTATACATGCCTATCATGTCCTCCCATGTAAAAGGCCCTAGAGAGTAGTGCTTGCAAGATCACAGAGCATAAGGCAGCATACTCGTGTCTGTTCATAAAACCAACTCAAGCTGCAATCACTTCATTTCTTTCTTTTATTTTAACTATACCAGGGAGATGGACAGTCTTCATGTGACATAAAGAATGGAGACTTCAAAGACAGGATAGTTGGCTATCTTCCAATTAAAAACATGACTTAAAAATGGTTTAAATTGGATAATTACCCCAAATGTTTTCATCTGAAATGCAGGATAATTGGAAGTGGGTCTACATGAGACACACATTTCCCAAACCACTGTACTGTGAGGCACAATATAAGTCTTTCTCCTATCATTCAAGCAGGGAAATCTCCACATCTTTGGAAATTCCTTCGAAGATAAAAGGATGACATCATTTACCAGTCATACTCTGCACTAGCTTCTCAAATAAACTGTAACTAAATGACAAGAATGAGCTTTTAGAGACCAAAACTGTCAAGAGAATAAGGAAAGCATATTTGGGCAGACTTTTCCTCTCAATTGGGCAGACTTTTCCTCTCAATTTATGTGAAATTGTAAAATACAAATTAAGGTCTAATTAAATCCCTCAAAACATCTATTGATAGAAATAAAGACTGGACAAAATGGGAAAATTTAATGCATAAATTTAGTCAATCACATTCAAAATTTTCTGAACAGAACTGAAGTCTCTCAGCGTACACATACACACAAATCTACACACACACATACATACACACACATTTTTGCCAGGAAAACAATGATTTCTCTTACAAGCATAAATAAATTACTCCTGACATACAAATTTTTCAAGTTCTTCAAAAGTTTCATGAATTTGTACAGGTCCTAAGAATCTTTTTATAGACTATTTCTGATGCCAGTGAAATTAGCACGTTGTCTATCTCTGTGCCCTAGTTTGAGACACATAAAACGTGAATAAACATGAAAACCTAAAAATATCATAAAATATCTGAGTAAATCCTATCAGTATCCATCCAAGTACACTGTGTTAAGTTTGCACAAAGAAATATATTGGCTGGGTGCAGTGGCTCACATCTGTAATCTCAGCACTTTGGGAGTTCAAGGAGGGCAGATCATGAGGTCAGGAGATGGAGACCAGCCTGGCCAACATTGTAAAACCCCATCTCTACTAAAAATACAAAAATTCGCTGGGCGTGGTGGCAGGTGCCTGTAATCCCAGCTACTCGGGAGGCTGAGGCAGGAGAATCATTTGAACCCAGGAGGTGGAGGGTGCAGTGAGTGAGCCAAGATTGTGCCATTGCACTCCAGCCTGGGCAACAGGGCGAGACTCTATCTCAACTCCCCCCACCCCAACCAAAAAAGAAAATAAATATATTGAAACCGTTTTGAGAATATTTAAGGTTACTACAAAAATTATATAATAATAGAATTTGAAGATAATTTTTATTTTCGAAACGAAGTCACTAAAGGTCACAAGGTCTCCTACTAACTCCCAGGTCTGCATATTTATACAATACCCTACTGTTAAAGTGCGGTAACTTAACAGAGAGGCATCACCCAAATAGAGATCTCTAGTTTAATTATAACTTGAAGCAAATTTTCCATCACTATTTCCCAACTTGGAAAACAAGATGATTATACTTCAATCTAAGATGAGTGATTATTAAGGATAGTGAATAAATGAGTGCTTTTCCCAGAGAGACCTACACTTGGGACTGCATAAATGCTAAATAACAAGGTAATCATAGAAGAAAAGTTAAAAAAGCAAATCAGGCAATCAAAATCCATTGGCTCTCAAACAATATTGAATAATGTACTGTTATGCCATATTGTAAATTAGAATTCCCCAATATACGGAGTGATGCTTATAAGAAAAATTATAAGCATCAAGAGACAAGTTACGGCTTAAAATTATCATTTGTTTTACTAATCATGTACAAAAGTTAACTTCACAAATATTGCTATTAATGAAGTACTCAGTTGAGCAAAATCAATAATTAAAAATAACAAATCAGAATTTTCATAATAAAAAATGACAGTATCATGACAAGCTGGTAATTTATGAGTACACAGAAATGACTACCCAAATGTGAAATACTCCTGTGATTAAGATTTCATTCCCCGCTCTGTAAAAGAAAATTATAAAGAGAGATTTCTATACTGTAAACTACCCTTCCTAAATTATAGCTGTACTATAACTAGATTCCATAAATTTGATGTATTAGGGTGACATATTTGCAATTATTTTATATATATGTATGTATTTTAGACAGACTCACACTCTGTCGCTCAGGCTAGAGTGTAGCTGGCGCAAGCTGGGCTCACTGCAGCCGCCGCCTTCCAGGTTCAAGCAATTCTCATGCCTCAGCCTCCCGAGTATCTGGGACTAGAGATGTGCACCACCACACCTGGCTAATTTTTGTATTTTTACTAGAGACTGGGTTTCACTATGTTGGCCAGGCTGGTCTCAAACTCCTGGCCTTAGGTGATCCACCCACCTTAGCCTCCCAAAGTGCTGGGATTACAGGCATGAGCCACCGCACCTGGCCGGAATTATTGTTTAAAGAAAACTATCCCCATGTAGCACAAGCCTCAAATTCTAAAAACAAGAGAAGAAAAAAGATAAAACATCCAAGATTCTCTCAAATCTGCCCAAAGCATATTTTGAGACTCAGGAGAGAAAACTGTGCTATTTAAGTTACTATTGGTTTCTCTGAGAGAACTTTATTACATGGCCTTTATTGTCATCTAAAGGACCATCTGAGCCCTATATCATGAGGAATGGAAACAGCACATGATTCGTTTATGATCTGCATTAATGCTTGCTGGGTAAAAATAAAAGTTCTTAAACATGACAAGGACATAAAATAATACCAAATTGCCCCTCTGTTAAAAAAAATCTATAGCTATTTCTGTAATAATAATAATAATAATAATAAGGATAAGGATCTTTGCCAGTTTGAAAATCTCAAAATATCAGATTTGAGAATCTGAAAATATCAGAATCCACTCTAAAAACACTCTAAAAGATAGCATCCATTAAATATATGGGTGGACATGACATACATTTTACTACATAAATTTTGAACAATAACAAAAATAATTTTTCTCTAATAAACAAATTTCTTTATAATGGCAACCCCATGCAAAATCTCTACAGTTTCACAGGACATTAACATCAACTTGAAAACAACAGTGAAAATTTAGTGCACATTTTGTGAGAAACTAACATTCAGAGAGCAATGTGATTACTCTCACATAGCAAAACTAGGCTTAGAAAACAGTTTTTATTTTATTCCTTCCACAATATTCAACTGCCTTATAATTTTGTCTGAGTAAAACTTTATTATCAAAGGAAGAGAAACACCTGACAACAATAACACAAAAGGCAGTACACCCATACAGTTGGAGGAAACACCTTTCTGAAAAGATATCAAGATGTGTAGTGCTATTTTAAAAATAAACATTTGACAGAAAGTAGAACTTAGTGGTTAAGACTGAGCTTTAGAGGCAAAATGAAGGAATTTGAATTCACATCTGAATTCAGATCAAGTGCTCTAATCGAGGCAATTTACTTCCAGTTTGCCTTAATTTAATGACTAAAGTAACTCTCTCGTTTGTTTACTACTGTGTAGATAAAAAGATAAAATAGAAATAATGGCAGGTAACTAATTTAATAGTCTTTATTAAAAGCCCCATAATGACTAAAATTCACTGATTCTAATTTGTTAATGGCATGGGACTAGAGTATTGAATATAAACTTGTAATAAATTAAAAAAACACAAAGGTTAAATTCAGATAAGTGAGTTTACACACATTCAATTGTTAGACACCTTTGGAAAAAAATCTTTGATGTTCACAGAATAGTACAACATAAATTTGGAATGTGAAAGAATCTTAGAGTTCATGCAGCCAAATTTCTAAATTATAGAGATCAATAATCTGAGGTACCAGAAAGTGAGGTATCCTGTCCCCAGTTACAAAATCATCCACTAAACCTGGCCCACGTTTCTTAATGCAAAACAAATTTTCTTTTCTTTCCTTAAATCAATTTCTCATTAACATCAGTTTTTAAGGATATCATTCATTAAACTATTCTAAATAGTTACCATTATCCATTTCCTGAAAGTTGTCATATAAAGTCAAATAATTCATTTCGAAAAACTGGAAAAGAAATATTTCCCAAGGAAAACAGAACAGTCTTTTATAGGGATGCAGTTAGTGTAATCCAACAATACCTTCGGGATATGGAACTTTCAATTAGAACTGAAGAAAGATCAAGTCTTACAAGGGAATATGAAGTCAGATAATGGGAGAATAGAATTTAAGTTCTTTATATAAATGAACTTAGCTAGTAATTTGCTATAAAAGAAAAGGAAAAACTAGGTTTTAATGTACCCATGGCAATTTTTTCCTTCACCAATTTTTCAACTTAAGTATCAAAATGTTTCTTTTCCTCAGACTCTGTAGTCTTTGTAATACACATGAGGTGCAAAGAAGAAGGCACACTTTGTTCTTAAGCTTTAGCATTATAAAAACTCATCTAAAAGACAGTGGATTTTAAATCTTCTTATCCACATGTCCTCATTAGACCCCAGTTGATTTTGTATAAGTATCAAAAAAGACCATAGAACATTCATGTTGCTCCTTTTGGAGGAACAGAATTAAGCATTCTTTCCTTTGTACATCCACAGAGCATTGCACACGTTTTTATTGTAAATCAAATCTACTATGCATCATTGGCCTTAGCTATTTACTCCTTTGATCACTGAAAACTTGGTGAGTAGGTATTTTATCTTATTTATTGCTGACTTTCCAGTGTCTACGATAATGCCTGCCAAAAAGTAGGTGTTGAATCAGTATTTCATAAATGATGAAAAACAGACAAAGAATGAAGATCTCCTTACTAAGGAAAAGTAGCTTTATTCATAAAAGCTTCCACATATAATTATACCAAGAAACAATTGGTATTTTCACAGTAAAGAAATCTCAAATTATAAGTGTCCACAGGAATTGGATATATAAGATATGAGAATTATTACAATTGTTTGATTTTAACGGCCTAAACTAGGTTTTAATCCCACCCCACCATTTATTTGTTGTGTGGTATCAGGCAGATGGGTCTCAACAATCTTACATTAAAAAATGGAGATTAAAGTACATCACCAACCTATCTCACAAGTTCATTAATATTAAATTAATAATGAATAAGAAAAGGCTTTGAAAACTATAAAGCACTAAGAAGATACAATTATTACTTACTTATTATCCTGGAAACAACCCATACTAAATAGTATATTAGTGAAATATATTCATTTCCACAGACATAAGGAAAAGTCAATATTATGCTAAAGAAAGGATAAATTTCTATATTCTCTATTGTGTTTCCCATACTATTGCTTCCTACAGACCAGGAGAAACAACATTTGAATATGCTCACCACTATAAATACCCTCACTTTCAAAAGCTTTCAGAATAAATCTAATTCAAAATGTGGTTGTTTCTAGCATATGGCTATGTAAATGATGAAATAAGAAAACACTTTCTAATTAAATACAAACATAATTTTTTTTTATTATACTTTAAGTTCTAGGGTATATGTGCACAACGTGCAGGTTTCTTACATATGTATACATGTGCCATGTTGGTGTGCTGCCCCCATTAAGTCATCATTTACATTAGGTATATCTCCTAATGCTATCCCTCCCCCGTCTCCCCACCCCACGACAGGCCCCGGTGTGTGATATTCCCCTTCCTGTGTCCAAGTGTTCTCATTGTTTAATTCCCACCTATGAGTGAGAACATGCGGTGTTTGGTTTTCTGTTCTTGCGATAGTTTGCTGAGAATGATGGTTTCCAACTGCATCCACGTCCCTACAAAGGACATGAACTCATCTTTTTTTATGGCTGCATAGTATTCCATGGTGTATATGTGCCACATTTTCTTAATCGAGTCTGTCATTGATAGACATTTGAGTTGATTTTAAGACACTCACCGGGATAATTTCAAAACAAAAAGAGACATTATATTAAGACTCCCCCAGAAAGAATGCTTCATCTTTAATATTTCCGAACCTCTAGTTAACTTAAAGAAGAATATAGGTACCTCTCTGCTCTGCTGGAGAAAGCAGACCTAACCAATTAATTGACAGAAGTAATGGTTTCTCCATTCTCAGCTAAGTGATTTACGGAAACATACAGAAATGCAACTGGACTTTGTACCTAGGTTTTTCTTTCATTCTGGACATAAAGGGGCAACAGATTTCTATTTTCTATTTTCGTTTTATTCAGAGGGGTATATGCTCCCAAATGAGCATGCATATGGAATTGTAACCATCTGTTTACTTCTGTTTCCCCTCCAGACTGAAAGTTT
The DNA here is from genome assembly GCF_003255815.1 of Theropithecus gelada. Taxonomy (NCBI): domain Eukaryota; kingdom Metazoa; phylum Chordata; class Mammalia; order Primates; family Cercopithecidae; genus Theropithecus; species Theropithecus gelada. Next base: position 135,493,124 of record NC_037670.1, read on the forward strand.
ACTAAAGGAATCAACCATATCTAAGTCATCTTTTTTATTCTAGCTATTAACCCAATAATTGGCATGTAGAAAGTGCTCAATAAATGTTGACCGGATAAATTAAATAATAAAGCACAGATATAATAGATTAACTTTTCTCTTAAAGTCTAACATTCCTTTGTACTAGCCTGAATTTTAGTCTCTGGATTTTAGTAATGTATGTAACACAAATATGTTAGTATATACTTACACACATTAAAACAGATAGAAATTAAGCAGACTGAATTGCTTCATATGTAAAAGGATGCATAAATGATTTTATTAATAAAATTAATTTATTGTTTCATTCGAAACATTTCTTGAACATATACTATATTATAATGATAATGCCCAGAAGATGGGATGCAAAGTCAGGCAGGCCTCATGCTCTCAAGGAGATTAGTGACTGGTGAAAGAAAGGATCAAGGAAATGCTTGACAGAGGCAAATGCTGGAGCCATGGGACCACTGTGGAGGGGCAGCTAAGTACATCTGGAGGAAGGGGTTATATGAAAGTCTTGTATGAAAGACTTCCCAGAGGGGAGATTCTTGAACTGAGGTTTGAAAAGACAGTAAAAAGTAATTTAAAACAAAGAAAGAACTATTCCAGGCAGAGTGATGCAACCATAGCTCTATCAATAGGGAGAAGGTTCCCTGCAGGCAGATGGTGAGGTAAACATAGAGAAAAAGAAGGATCCCCACATATCTAATTTGAAACTTGGTGTTGGAAATGATTATATTTCAAAGACACTGGTATCCATTTAAAAGAAAAATATCTAGGTCTTTGTGTTACTGATTGTATTAGTCCATTCTAATGCTGCTAATAGAGATATATCCAAGACTGAGTAATACAAAGAAAAAGATGTTTAATGGACTCACAGCTCCACGTGGCTGGGAAGGCCTCACAATCATGGCAGGTGGGAAAAGGCACATCTTACATGGAGGCAGCCAAGAAAGAATGAGACTCAAGCAAAAGGGGTTTCCCCTATAAAAACATCAGATCTCGTGATACTTATTTCACTATCACAAGCATGGGGGAAACTGCCCCCACGATTTAATTATGTCTCACCAGGTCCCTCCCACAACACATGGGAATTATCAGAGTTACGGTTTAAGATGAGATTTGGGCGGGGACACAGCCAAACCATATCAGTGATGTAATAATACTGTTTTTTCATTGTTAGTAATGGAAGGTAAGTTATTCTCAGGGAAAAATAAAACAGCCAAATGTTAATCTTCTGAACTTCAGTTAAGAATGATAACATACAGGTACATCTACAGCAAGTTAAACTTAATCTTCTCTGAAGGCTGCAAAACTCAAGTCACTTTATGCAAAGAAGACTATGGAGAGAAGTATGAATGAAAATGGGAAACAGCTAATACCACTACATCTAGCTTACTTAACATTTTATAATTTTTGTCTCTAAATCCTGTCTCCTGGGAGCCTGTTGAATCACAGTCTAACTCATTTAGTTATAAGTGAAGAGTATTATTTATTTGTTGGCTTTTTATTTTTCATCTCTAAAAAGCAAAAAAAAAAAAAAAAAAAAGCCATCAACAGTTTAAAAACTTAAAAGTTGTTTTCGTTTTTTCCCTATAACTAAATTTCAAAGCTAATGAAAATATAATGAATAAAATTACAAGATATAAACAAGTAAAGATCTGAAATAACAGAAAACTTCTGGAAACATATTCGTTAAAATAATAAATCTTTAGCCTTTTAAAGATTAAATTTCTCAGCCTGCCCAATGTCTGGGCCAAGAATTATCAAGGACAGTCATGAAAATGATAAAGTCACCAAGACATACTGAAGTACTTAAACTCTAAAAATAAAATTTATACATGAAATAATTATAATTAGTTAATGGATATTAATTATTGTATTTTTCATTTGTACTAATTATTGTTCTCTTTTTTCTTTCACATTTCATTTTATTACATTTAGCATCATGCTGCTATTCCTGCAAATACTGAACAAGCATGGGATTTGAATATTATACTTCTAAATAAATGAATTACTCAATCTCCTATGACCATCTATACATACTCCACCTTCAAAAAGTAAATCAATATTATATCATTAAGAAAATAGTAACCTTCTCTTCTCCAATATGCATGACATTTTTGGACAATGCAATTTTGGCACTGGCACTTATTTCAGTGAAGAAAAACTTTGTGGTTCTATGGCATTCATCATTTGACAAATGCAAGTATCTTCCTTATCAATCAGCTCCTATTGAACTTACTAGCACTGACTGTGGAATCCTTAAGGGCCCATTACATTTCTGAAGAAGAAAGCTAAGATGAAGGACATGCCACTCCGAATTCATGTGCTACTTGGCCTAGCTATCACTACACTAGTACAAGCTGTAGATAAAAAAGTGGATTGTCCACAGTTATGTACATGTGAAATCAGGCCTTGGTTTACACCCAGATCCATTTATATGGAAGCATCTACAGTGGACTGTAATGATTTAGGTCTTTTAACTTTCCCAGCCAGATTGCCTGCTAACACACAGATTCTGCTCCTGCAGACTAACAATATTGCAAAAATTGAATACTCCACAGACTTTCCAGTAAACCTTACTGGCCTGGATTTATCTCAAAACAATTTATCTTCGGTCACCAATATTAATGTAAAAAAGATGCCTCAGCTCCTTTCTGTGTACCTAGAGGAAAACAAACTTACTGAACTGCCTGAAAAATGTCTGTCAGAACTGAGCAACTTACAAGAACTCTATATTAATCACAACTTGCTTTCTGCAATTTCACCTGGAGCCTTTATTGGCCTACATAATCTTCTTCGACTTCATCTCAATTCAAATAAATTGCAGATGATCAACAGTAAGTGGTTTGATGCTCTTCCAAATCTAGAGATTCTGATGATTGGGGAAAATCCAATTATCAGAATCAAAGACATGAACTTTAAGCCTCTTATCAATCTTCGCAGCCTGGTCATAGCTGGTATAAACCTCACAGAAATACCAGATAATGCCTTGGTTGGACTTGAAAACTTAGAAAGCATCTCCTTTTATGACAACAGGCTTATTAAAGTACCCCATGTTGCTCTTCAAAAAGTTGTAAATCTCAAATTTTTGGATCTAAATAAAAATCCTATTAATAGAATACGAAGGGGTGATTTTAGCAATATGCTACACTTAAAAGAGTTGGGGATAAACAATATGCCTGAGCTGATTTCCATCGATAGTCTTGCTGTGGATAACCTGCCAGATTTAAGAAAAATAGAAGCTACTAACAACCCCAGGTTGTCTTACATTCACCCCAATGCATTTTTCAGACTCCCCAAGCTGGAATCACTCATGCTGAACAGCAACGCCCTCAGTGCCCTGTACCATGGTACCATTGAGTCTCTGCCAAACCTCAAGGAAATCAGCATACACAGTAACCCCATCAGATGTGACTGTGTCATCCGTTGGATTAATATGAACAAAACCAACATTCGATTTATGGAGCCAGATTCACTGTTTTGTGTGGACCCACCTGAATTCCAAGGTCAGAATGTTCGGCAAGTGCATTTCAGAGACATGATGGAAATTTGTCTCCCTCTTATAGCTCCTGAGAGCTTTCCTTCTAATCTAAATGTAGAAGCTGGGAGTTATGTTTCCTTACACTGTAGAGCTACTGCAGAACCACAGCCTGAAATCTACTGGATAACACCTTCTGGTCAAAAACTCTTGCCTAATACCCTGACAGAAAATTTCTATGTCCATTCTGAAGGAACACTAGAAATAAATGGCATAACTCCCAAAGAAGGGGGTTTATATACTTGTATAGCAACTAACCTAGTTGGCGCTGACTTGAAGTCTGTTATGATCAAAGTGGATGGATCTTTTCCACAGGATAACAATGGCTCTTTGAATATTAAAATAAGAGATATTCAGGCCAATTCAGTTTTGGTATCCTGGAAAGCAAGTTCTAAAATTCTCAAATCTAGTGTTAAATGGACAGCCTTTGTCAACACTGAAAATTCTCATGCTGCGCAAAGTGCTCGAATACCATCTGATGTCAAGGTATATAATCTTACTCATCTGAACCCATCAACTGAGTATAAAATTTGTATTGATATTCCCACCATCTATCAGAAAAACAGAAAAAAATGTGTAAATGTCACCACCAAAGGTTTGGACCCTGATCAAAAACAGTATGAAAAGAGTAATACTACAACACTTATGGCCTGTCTTGGAGGCCTTCTGGGGATTATTGGTGTGATATGTCTTATCAGCTGCCTCTCTCAAGAAATGAACTGTGATGGTGGACATAGCTATGTGAGGAATTACTTACAGAAACCAACTTTTGCATTAGGTGAGCTTTATCCTCCTCTGATAAATCTCTGGGAAGCAGGAAAAGAAAAAAGTACATCATTGAAAGTAAAAGCAACTGTTATAGGTTTACCAACAAATGTCGTAAAAACCACCAACTAAACCTACTTCAAAAACGAACAAAAAAAAGCTAAAGACTGCAGTTGTGTTAAAAAACAAAACAAAACAAACAAACAAACAAAAAACAACGTAAAGAAAGATTACTTTCGAGAGAAAAGTTTAAGCTTCACCAATGCTGCTCCTGACCAATGGAAATATGTATAACGTCAGCATTTTAAGTAACTGGCTTCAAGGGGTACTGTGGCAACCAAATAAAATAACTCCATTTTCTAAAACTTTCATGTAACTTTTATGTCTGGACTACAGTTAAAGTGGACAAAAACATTTCTGTATTTTTTTTAAGTATATAAGAGTAGTTGAACTGAGCAATACCTCCTCCTGTGTTGTATTACACATATTAGCCACGAGTTTTTGCAGTGACCAGATAAACTTGACACGTGGTGTAATAAAATGGACAAATTCTGTAGAGTAGACACAGTGAGTATGTGGACCTCTTTTATAAGGAAAAATACATTTTGGATTAAAATCAATTGCTTTTGTCTTGTTTTGTTTCTAAATAAAGAGTAATTTCTGGGAAATATCATCTGATCAGATATCATTTAAATGACAAAGTTTTTAAAAGGTGTTTTTCTATAATGAAATTTGGAATGCTAAGAGTAAGGCACTTTCCTTGGGTGATGGGATTGCCTACATTTTTATAAAGTCTCAAATACAGATTTCAGAAAGCATTTAATCAATATCAAATGGCAATCATAATTTGTATTTAACCCTTTAACTATTGACAGAAACTCTAGGAAATTATGTATTCACTTAAGGATTTTAACAAGTAGCTTTTGGAGTAGATTAAATTATTAGGTTGAGACAATATAAATTCAGTATCTGAGCAACATAAAGTCTTATTTTAATTATTGGCAGTAGCTTAGTTTTAGGCTGCTTGCTTCTGCTTTTTCTTTTTTTTTTTTTTTTGAGACGGAGTCTCCCTCTGTTGCTCAGGCAGGAGTGCAGTGGCAAAACCTTGACTCACTGCAGCATCCACTTCCCAGGTTCAAGCAATTCTCCTGCCTCAACCTCCCAAGTAGCTGGCATTACAGGCATGCGACTGAATCTCCGGCTAATTTTTGTATTTTTAGTAGAGACGAAGTTTTGCCATATTGGCCAGGCTGGTCTTGAACTCCTGGCCTCATGATCCACCCACCTCAGTGTCCCAAAGTATTGGGATTACAGGCATGACCCACCATGCCTGGTCTAGGCTGCTCGCTTTGCAGAAACTATTGCCAAATTTCATTATGACTTATGCTCTAGGTACAATTTTCAAATCTCTCTCTGATTCAAAACAGTTAAGGAGCTTCACTGAAATAACAAGCACATAACTTAATAATTTACTATATTGAAACATGGCAAGGAAACAGCATGTTTCAGTCCGAGACTAAGATTTTAGAATTATACCCTAAAACATACAGGATTAGTAGTAGAAGTTTAACAGGTTCAACTTTCTGAAATTTCTTTTATTTAGCTCACCCCAATATAAAAATGACATAATTCAGATACTTCCAGAGTTTGCCACAAATTTAAGAGGAATGATGTTAACTAAAGGAAAAGCTTCTAAAACTATTTTAAAGTAAAAGAAAAAATTAAGAATTTAATTTTTTAGTCCAGTCCTCTAAGAATATATTTAAGGCACCTGAAACCCACAGCTTAAAAGATTACAAATCATTGAATTGAAGTGCCAAGTACATTAGCAGTTATTTAAAAATCTTATATAGGGAATATAAGGATTTCACTTAAAAAAAAGAGAATTAAGATTTTTGAGGATTTCAATCATTTTTACAAACAAACCCCCACAGTCCTGAAAAAACAGAAGTATTTGTGTACAAAGCAAACATTCTGAGACAATACAATACCACAGTTTTTATAGGCAAATTGTTTATCTCTCAAAGTTACAAAGCTTTCATGTTAATTGCTATTGTGTCTGCTCATAAGCAACTTTTAACTTTTCTTACAATGGCTTTCTGCATAATATCAACATCCCACTGGCCTATAAACATTTTCAGCACTGTAGTCATATCAATTTATTTGTTAATATTAGACATTTCTTTTGTGATAGCATTGACAGTTTCCAATTAAATCCTAGCTGTTTTTGACAGTGTAGAAGGCAATTGTTATGAACTTCTTAAAACAAAAGGACAAATTGAGTTAATTTTAACACAACCAAAACATGAAACTTGCGAATTCAACGTGTTTCCCAAACACAAATTTTACAACCTGATGAATCACTATCACACAGAGGCTGACATTAGAATTTATCAGCCAGACATGCTCATACATCATGAGAGGTTTCAGCACCACAAACAGAGCTTTACAGAGCTCAGCTATTTGTCAAAAATATAGGAGCTGAAATACAACCTATTAGGATGCAGGCATAGTGTAGGTCAGCAACAACTTAAGCATGTACCTTGTATGTTTCTTTGAAACCTATGTGCCTGAAGAAGTATCACAAACATATCATAGCACTGAGAATTCATTTTAATCTACATATTTCTTTTAAAATTTGTTATGAAATATGCATTCTCAATAGACATCTAGCAGTGAGCACTTAAATGAAGTATTTTTGTTACAACCAAAAATATACAGATGCTCAAGGCAAATCATGAACTTACTTATCTGATTAAATTTTAATATAAATTTCCAGTGAGAGAGAAAAGACATCTGCTTCAATGAGAAGAGTATTTCATACTCTCTCTGTTACCTCTTAATCCTCACATAAAACTAAGCATTGGTCAAAGTACTCAAAGCATTTAACTTACGATTTTGTGATATGATATGAATGCTCCTGTTGCAAAACAGAACTTTACCTATAACAAATAAAACTCTAAAGTTTATAGCTGTATGAATGCCACCTAATCTGTTCACCTTGTATGGAGAAAAACACCTTGGCACAAAAATAATTTTTGAAGAATTACATACTTTATAATTTATACTACAAAATAAAATTAAGATTTTCTAACAATAAGCATGCCCAATTGAATACAAAAATATATAAAAACAGTGTGAGACCAAATATATAATTTATAATGTATATAACTGTCAGTAACGCTAAGCAGCAACAGGTTGGCAGACATATGCTAACCATTTTACGAAGAAAGAAATGACATAGATTTATGGTACATATACTAGTCATTTAATACTTATTTTAGTGCTAAAGTTTTTATTCTAATTAGACAAAGAAAGTTTAAGTAAAACTACACACAAACAAGCATAAGTTTAAAATAATTCCTTAGTTTATTCATTTAATTATCTTTTGTTCATATTCAATAAACATTTATTGTATGGCTATTAGTCATGAGAAAAAGAGAAACAGGACAAATTTTCTACCATCTAAAACTTATATTCTACTAGATTGTATTCTGGTTTATTTTCTTTATCAGTGTTTTCACAAATACATGTTAACTGTGTGATTTGGTAAAGTCCCAGCCTTAATCATTCATACTTTCACAAAATGATAATGCTCAGAAAAACTACAAGGTTTTTTTCTTGGTCTAAAATGCTTTACTATCACAACTTTGATGTAAAAGCTTGCTTCAAATATAATATTGATCTTATTCACTATATCTGCAGAAAACAGCCTAATACTATCCTTAGATTGGATAAATTAAGAGGCATATTTAGGCTGGGTGTGGTGGCTCAAGCCTGTAATCCCAACACTTTGGGAGGTTGAGGTGGGCGGATCACAAGGTCAAGAGATCGAGACCATCCTGGCCAACATAGTGAAACTCCGTCTCTACTAAATATACAAAAATTAGCTGGGTGTGGTGGCATATGCCTGTAGTCCCAGCTACTTGAAAGCCTGAGGCAGGAGAATCACTTGAACCCGGGAGGCGGCGTTGCAGTGAGCCAAGATCACACCACTGCATGCCACCCTGGCAACAGAGCGAGACTCCATCTCAAAACAAAACAAAACAAACAAACAAAAAAAGGCACATTTAGTTACTATAAATTATTTCTATGCATAAAACATGGATAACTGTTATGTGACCCCTATTTCAAACTCAAAGAGAAAATGAGAAGTGAATTTCAAAAAGGTTTATCTAGCACTGACAAAATGTCTATATATATCTTTATAAGGAGGAGAACCAACTTAATTAACTATACACATTAACTTTTACAAGATACTCTAATAACTATAAAGGATAATCTTAAAATTTCAGAGATTAATGTTTTAGATGAAAAATCCAAAATGTGTCAGAAACTAATAAAGCAAACAATAAAAACAACTAAAATGTTTAAAAGTATGCATGTATTAAGGAGTGAAAAAAACCTCAATAACATATCTCACAGCCATCAAAAATATGAGGAAATAATTCTAATTATATATGTCACCATACATAGTATCTTGGGCTTCATCACAATGCTGATTTTCTAGGAGATAGGGAGTAATGAATAGTAACTAAATTGTGGCTATATTTTCTTTTATCCAATCTTTTTCCTCAAATTTCCCAAGACATTATAGCAAATAAGTAAAAATGTTTGTGAAGAATATGGTTGTCACCTTTATATTTACTATGTTATATATTATATATATTATATATTACTACCATTATATATTACTATATTTAAGGATCCCGAAAGGATATTTTGCAATCAATTAAACAGAAAAGACTACAATGATCTTCTTTTTCAGATGCTAATATTTTCACTACAGCTTCGCTTCTATAATATCATTTTACTCTAATGAATGCACAGATAACTAGGTCGTTGCTTGGGAGAACTACAGCATTGTATTGGAATGCCATGTCTAGAAATGGCTACAATGAGTATCATGGAGTTTTGGGAAAAGACAGAACTGACTCCAGTTGCCACACAATAGTGACTGCTTTTATCTGTTCATTTGAAAAGTAAGGACTTGAGTGTTAAGAGTGGCCATGGCCTAGTTTTATGTTATTCCTCTAAAGGAAAATAAAAATATTATTTTTACAGAGGAGCAAAGTGCAAAACCAGAGTTAATATTAGCAGTCATAAAACATATATCAAATTCTAAGAAAAATTATTAAGAGAAAAAACTTTTAAAAAGAATATTACAGCAGAATATAGATTATTTCCAAAATTTGGCCTAAACATTTCATTTACAATATACACAGGAGGCTCATGAATTGAGTAGTATGCATTTAGAATTCTCAAGTGAGAAGACATCATATGAAATAGAACATGATTCCTTTTTGTTCATACTAAAAATAGACAAGCCTACAGAGATTTCAATTTACCTATTCTAGTTCACTGTATATACATCTCAGAAGGCTCCTAGCTCGTTTTTGAAATATGCCATAGAGCATATACCAACTAAGGGTGTAAATACCTCACAGATACATCAATAGGACTTTTTCTAGGAGCAAACTGAATAGTTCAAATAAGTAATACATTCAAAGCTAGTATCATATATAATTTCAAAATTATTGTGAAGTGGCCCAGAGTAACAAAGCATAGCAAAAAGAATTGTGGTTGACCTTAGTAAGCCTTTTAGAAGGATGAACTATAACATTTGGAGACCTCACAGTACTTTGTATGTTTATATTTATCTTTTCTAACTCTACTATATCGCCAAGAAACTAATAGTATTATTTGACCATTGTAAGGAAAATCCAGCTTCTCATTAAAATATATGGTTCAGTGTCTGAAGTTATTGATTCAAAATCCAATTGTGATACTCCTTTGTAATGTTTACCAGCCTCTGGAACAAATAATGGAGTGAGCTTGGGACATAAATTAACCCTCCTAATCCTCACATTGAGAGAATCAGGGTGTAATAAAAGAACCTCCCTGTCATTTGTGGTACTAGAGTCAAGGCTGGTAAAGACAGAAATAGTTCTTAAACCAATAAAGGTATCAATATTAAAGCAATATAGCTAAACATACCCAAATGGTCTTTCAAAAGAATACGATATAAAATTGAAATTCATTATCAGAACTGGGATTCAGGTCAGATACCTCTAGTAAACATCTCTTTAATAATGGTTGCAGAGAAGAATCATCTATTCAATAAAAAAGAAGAAATCATGTCTCCAAAATAACTTTAAAGCTCTTACCTTCCTATCCGTATTTCCTAGTAAATAAATCAATGAAACAAAATTCTAGTATAGAACTTTCATATTAAATCACTTATTTTATCAAGATTTAAAAAAAATTTACGTATAAAATATATGAATTCATATAAGTATATCATGCTAACAAGTCAATTCAAATCCTTGAGTGTAAAAAAATTTCTTGTAACCACAGATATGGCATATAGAAAATGTATATAAAAAGTAGAAAACAAAATATTCATTTCTTTCTACAAACAACATCTTTTCCACACAAATCAAGAGGAATTAAGTGACTGCAGTGAAAAAACAAAAAAATAACCACAACAAAAATAACTGTGTGAGGCTAAAGGGAATGAGGGTTTCCTTCCAGTGGATTATGTGTGCCGCAGTCCAGGGTCGGTCCTAAAGTGATAATGCAACGCTTGAGATATTTTGTTGACACATGCATGCATAGAAAATAATAAACATATTATTAACATTATATTTGGATAAACATGCATTTATATTTACTTGAGTAGAAAGATTACAGATTAGGAAGGAAAGAAAAAGGAAAGGAAGAAAAGAAGGAAACATTCACTAAATTGTGAATATGTGCCAGATTAACAATTTGCTGTGCTCTTAGGAAATCTACTTCAGATCTAAAGAAGGGGTGTGGGAAAATGAACATTTGCTATCTTACAATATGACAGGCATGCTGATAGGCAGGCCTGCACATCTCTTTCTGTAGTATAATGTAATATATATTACATATAAATATGTATATTATATAATTACAACCCAATTTATGTGATCCTCATGAAATTTCTTTTTGAGTTCAGCATTAACATTCCAATTTTATATATCAGTCTCAGAGAAGTATTTCAGTATTTTTCCCCAAGAAAACATATGAACTATATGAATATATATGAACAAATATATGAATGAATATATATGAATATATTCATACAGTTCATATGAATGCATATTAACTATAACAAAAATAATAACATAGAGAAAAAAAAAAACAAATGACTCAATACCAAGAGAAATAATAACAGGAACTTTATAAGCGTGCCGTAACTCACAACAATAACTAATAGGTGATTTTCTGGAGAGGGAAAAATCCATCAACAGAACATTCGATTCATTAATTGTTCCTATTATCTTCTAACTCTCCCCATCAGTATGTTCCTTTATAATATTCCTATCTCAGTTTTGCATCAGAAAATGGGGATAAAGAGTCTTTATTTGTCAAATTGCAGTTACTACTTATTTGCCAAAGACAAAGAACACTAGTTTATCAAAAAAGGAAACCCTATGCACATTCTTATAAATAAAACCTTTAAAATAAGAATATACATCAAGTTCCAAGTAGATGTAAGGCTAGGGACTTTTAAAAGAATTTTTCTGCAATTATTTCCATGCATCTACTTCACATTCCCAATCTACAAAGCTCTTCTCTTTCTCAGCCCCATTATAGGAAAATATAGAATGGTCAATTATATTTAACCTGCTTGCCAACTCTCCGATTACACTTATCATGCACAGTAACTCAATCTTAGCAGGTACATCTGCATGAAAAGTGAAGTTTGAGGAGACAGAAACTTCTCTTCAACATTTCCATCCTTGTGATTACTGACACTATAGGCACTGGAAACTCAGAACACCACATCAACACCAACAGCTTGGAGAGTCAGATGTCATTGTGAGCTGATAATGCTTAGCTTTGTTGACTGACATAAAATCTATTGCAAATCTTGGGTTCTTATGAGTTCTACTTTATAAATTGTATAATGTAGTTCAAGAGAACAAAATTATTTAATACAGTTTAGGTGACATGGATTGCATATTGATAAAAGAGTTAGCAAAGAGTTTAAATAAAAACTGGACACCATCAAACTTATCTGTGTGATTAAAATCTATAGCTACCCATAGAGGAAGCTGATCATCTATACGTCCGAGTGAAAGAAAGAAGGTGGTTCTTTAAAAGACTTTCTTAGGTTAATGAAATTCTATGGAATTAAATTGACACGCAGAAATATTTTTATGTATAAAGAAGCTCCTCAGTATTCAACGAGTACTAAAGTCACTATGTTGACCTATGTTCTCATCCCAAATGATATGACCAAGCTTAGTTGTTGTTATTGTTGTTGTTATTTTAATGACTCATTGTATGTTAGTGCTCCTTCCAAGGGTCAGGTCTAATAGTAGCAAGGTTTCTAAGCAGGGAAGCAAGGAGTGGCCCATGCTTTATTCACACACCATTTATTGAAGATCTACTGTGTACCAGACAAAATATCAGCTACTAGAGATTCAACAGTGACAGCAATAGACAAATCTCCTGACATCTTAAAACTTAGAGTGAAAAGGTGAATATCAACAAATGAATCTGGCAATTACAATTCAGGGAAACAAAAGCATGATAGGCAGGGGGACAGATTATACATATTTGGGGGGTTACAACATTATCAGTTATTGTGAGATAGTCCAGAAAGGCTTCTAACTCAGAGCTAAGATAATCTTTACACAATATCCCAATTAGAGGGCAGAGAAATGTTAAGGGTGGACTAGGAATGGCATGAAGAGACTAATAAGCTGAAAATTTTTAGTAATGACAAGAGTGCTAGGCAACTGGGAGACAGTTCTGAAGGACAAAGCAGGAGCTGGCTTCAGAAAGAAAAATCAGGAGGTGGGTAAAAATCAAACTTTATTTTGTGCTAACCATGTTAGAAACCAGTATCCTAGGGAAAAAAATGACTATGACAAATTTAAAAGACCAGAATTAATTTATAAGGGTACAAAGATTCATTTGCCATATTTCAATCCTATCTCCCTATATAGTCTAGCACTCAGCTTCCTCCAGAGTTAGAAATATGAGAAGACATGGGAAATAAAAGAGAAAAGAAAATAGACATAGGCACACTCTATACTCCACCCTCTTAAACTTTCCCTAATCTGAAAACACACATACTAAAAAGCCTCACAAGCGTACTCTCAGAAACAAACACCCTTTATATTCAGTTATTACAGTCCAGTATTTGATGGATATCTAATTTCAGACATTTTAAAAATACACCCCCCATGAAATTAGTAGATGGTCAAAATGTCACTCCAGCTTTCCACTGTCTCCCCAAAGGACAAATAAATGAAACACAGCCTAAGTATTCTGGGTAATTTTGTACATAGAAGCCCAAATGTAATGTGAAATTGTGGTTGATGTCTTTAAGATTGACCTAGTTCTATTTCCACTGTGTCAATTGTATTTCTTTTTCAGAAATTTCATAAATATGTTAACATAGAGTTTAACGAGTATATAAAGAGAAACAGATATAGGAAAAACCAAAAAAAGTACTGTGCCTAATTTCTTTAAACTATATTTTGTATAACACCAGACATACTTCTAACTACCTAGATTTTATATCATTTTCTTCAGATAATATTTTGTAAATATTCTCTATTATGTTTCCAATTGGGACGCTGAACTCAAAACAACTTTAAGAAAGAGTATTTGTAGATGTACTGATCCACATAAATCAGATATCCATTCTAGATTTTCTATAATTTCTTATCACTGTGCTCTCCTAAGAAGCAAAGTTTTATTAATATTATCTAATATAAGGTAGTCTAATTTGGATTATTAGAGTAAAAACTGCGCTATGTCACAGCATTTTTGAAAGCTCAATTTTGAGGATGCATTTTTATAGTATTAACTTATCTCTTCCATTATAAAAACATAAAATTTGGAGATATTTTTGCTATGACATTGTCTCAAAAGTGTTTTGGGGAACTCTGATACATACATTATGAAAATAGTTATTTTTCAATCCTTCAATAATGTTTTGTTTGAAAAATTTTTCAGAGATTTTCACCTGAAACCAAGGAGAAAATTCTAAACAAAAAATAAATAGGATAAAAGCACATCACATCCATCTTCCTGTGACATTTAAAATACTCATACCTGAGTATACTCTAAAAAGACCTCTTTAATATCCTGATGCTAGCTCCTAATTTAGTGGAGAGGACTCCATCTCACCACAGATGTATCTGTTCCATTTCACTATGGTATCAGTAATAGAAAAGGGCCAGGTAGCCTCTTAAACAAAATGTTTACTAAATATATATAACAGAGTGATTTTCACTTTACTGATAAGGGAATTCTACCCCGATACTAGGCTATACTACTCAGGCCAGCTGTTTCAGTGTGAATACTCAGACTATCAGGGAGAATATGTAAGTAACTCAGCACAAATTGTCATCTTATTCTGGAAAAAAATGAATCCAGTTTTAGCTTTACAGAAACCAGAAGATATAAAACACCATAATATCTATGAGACCAATGGCCCCTAATTTTGAAACTAAAATTAAATATGATAACATTCTGATTACATATCTATAAAGTACTTTTTAAGATATAAGATATTCTCATACATATTATGACTGGGATTTGATTTATTATCCATATCTACTCTGTGATGTCAAAAAAGTGATGCTAACCTACCTTGATGAATTATTGGTTGGTCACAGGTAGGAGAAATTGAATAAAAGTATTTTCAGACGAATCTGCAATCCCATTGAGTCTTTCCACTCCTCCAAAGTGAGCACTATCAAAGAGCTGTGAGTGTCTTTCTTAGAAGTGATGGGCCTTATCAATAAAGATTTCTACTGTGTTGGGAAAAGCTAACCCTGTGATCTTTAAACACTCTGGCTTCAGAAAGGAATTTTCACATTAAACCTCTTCCAAAGTTCTTGACTTGAAATCTCAACATTACCATCATGATGCCACATTATTCTTTTAAAATATACTATTTCAAAATACGAAATAATTTTTATATATTAATAACTTAATATATTTTATTATAGAAATAACATATGCTTTTTATACAAAATCAAGAACATACAAAAAAGAGGGCCTCACATTCTCCCTGTCTCCCAAATACACTCTTAGAGAAGCCTGTCATTCTGCCTTTGACAAACTTTATAATATTATCTCTTGACTCCACTATTTCACTCTTAATCCAGACTAGAGATGCCCACACTTTCAAGGTATCATCAAAGACCTCTTATCTCAGAATAAAAGATGACCTCAGTGCCCACCCTGTTATCCCCCTACAGTCCTCAAATCTCCCAATGATGTGACCAACATACATTACCATTATAAAGTAAATAGGTCAGTTGCTTATATGTCACCTTACTAATTTTTTTTTTTTTTTTTTTTTTTTTTTTTTTTTGTGAGGCAGAGTCTTGCTCTGTCACCCAGGCTGGCGTGCAGTGGCATGATCTCAGCTCACTGCAAGCTCCGTCTCCTGGGTTCATGCAATTCTCTGCCTCAGCCTCCCAAGTAGCTGGGATTACAGGTGCCCACCAACACGCCCAGCTACTTTTTGTATTTTTAGTAGAGATGGGGTTTCATCATCTTGGCCAGGCTGGTCTTGAACTCCTGACCTCATGATCCACCCGCCTTGGCCTCCCAAAATGTTGAGATTACAGGCATGAGCCACCGTGCCCACCCACCTTATTATATTCTTTAAAAGTCCTAGGAGTAAATATATTTTTCCCTCTCGTGGTAGCCTGATATAGTTGTTTCTTTCTAATCTTTACCAATTCTATTTTAGAAAACAAAAAATAATGAATCTAATCTACATCCTGTAGGGCAGCCCTGCAAGTTATTGATTATGCTAGCCTTTCTGTAAGTTTTGTTTGTTCCATACTGAAGAAACCCAGGTGCTTAAAGCAATTCAGGTCACTCTTCTCTGGATATGATTCAAGTCATTAAAGTCTCTCTTCAAATGTAGTACCAGAAATTGGAAGCAATCCTCCAGGTGTGCTAATCTCTAATCTCTTTATGTGGCTGGAGTAGTATTAACCAAATTCCTGCACTATTTTCAAATGGAAGCAAAGCTGGCTGTAAATGGACAAGGATAATTCCACTTGATCCCAAATGATGTGGTTCACAGCATCATCAATGTCATCATCACCAGCACTTAGGAAATGCTAAGCATGAACAGACGTATAAACTCATTTAACCTCTATGAGAAAGATTCTTTCAGCAACCATATTTTATATTATAGGTAAGAAAATTCAGGTAAGGAACTTTTAGTAACATCACTAGCAAGTTTTTATAGGTGGTAGTGACAGGGATTTGTTCTCCATGTTAAACAAATTGAAAGGTTGAATAGTGGTTAGCTTGCTAACACCTACTATAGTCTTTGGAATTCCTCATGTACACTACTATAATCTCTTAGACAAATATCATTAAGCAGGTAGCAAGGGTAGGTCTTAGCATAACTTATTAGCATCAGCAATTATCAGAACAGCATAGAATTAAGAATCTCACTACAAACAAACAGAAATGCATAAATCTAGAAGCTAACTACATATGGTCTTTGTCATGTTGAAATGCTACAAAAAGATGGTGGGTTGGTTCACTTTCTAGTGGCAATAAGGTTTAGTGGAAATGTGGTAAACTTCCTCCACCTCGGCTATTTGATAGCATTTATAGTGGTATAGCAAAAATAAAGTAAGCTTTATTTATGAGAAGACTCATTCTGTATTCAATTTATAATGATAAGCATGCTGGAAGACCCATCTAGATGCCTTATAAAAATGTTTTTTTCTATTGGAAGTAAAGAATTTTAATCAGTGCTAGTTGCTGATTATTCATTTCACAATTTCCTAATCATGGCAAAAAAAAAATATTTTAAGCCAGAATTCACGATTTTCCATTATGCAAAAACACTGCCATATTGTTTTATCTACTTAGTAAGATCATTTTTTTCTATTTCATACACTTAGACCACATTGCTCAAAATAAGAAAAGGCAAATATAATCAAGTTTGATAAGCCAAGAAGCAGAGCAAATGATAGGAAAAAAATAATTTGATTTGAGGAATAAAAATATTAAATTACTACTTCAGTGCTCTGAATGATAAAAGCACAGAGTCAGAAGCAGTCCGTTTCTTAAAACTAAGTTGTATTTCAACAGCTCTAACAAAGGAGAACAGAAATTAGTGTTGGATTTTTATGAGAACTTTAATATGAATGATTTAAGAAATTATACTTTAAAAATCTCTTTCAGTTAAAGTACAGATGTATATGCTACAACTTTTGGTTTTGGTTTTTTGTTTTTAGACAGGGTCTCACTCTGTTTCCCAGACTGGAGTGCAGTGGCATGATCTCAGCTCCCTGCAACCTCCGCTTCTCAAGCTCAAGTGATCCTCCAGCCTCAGCTTCCTGAGGAGCTGGGATTACTGGTATGAGCCACCACACCCGGCTAATTTTTGTATAAATGCGGTTTCCCCATGTTGCGCAGGCTGGTCTCGAGCTCCTGAGCTCAAAGCTATCTGCCCCCCTCAGCCTCCCAAAAGGCTGGGATTACAGACCTGAGCCAACAAGACCAGCCTTGTGCTATACCTTTGCATAAACCTACTTTAAAATACAAAAAGGTATTCCATTCATTCTTTTCAAAATATTTAGTGAATGTGAATAATGTCATATTGCCTAGAGTAATCGTGATGTTTTTGTTCCACTGGAAGACAACAAGGGCCCTTTAGCTACAGGTTTTCTTCTGCTATTGTCACTTCAGCACTAGCAAAACTAGGGTGACAGTCTCATAAAGAAAATAACCAAAGGCTCTCACTTTGTCCAATGATGTGGCAGCCCTCCAGCACTGGCATTTCCTGCCCCAAATTAACTCCAGGGGCCATAAGATCAAAGTAAGAAGGAAGTAGTGTGTCTTTCTGCTTAGTTGTGGTAGCTACTTTGTATTACATGGGCAATATAATTCATTATTTCTTATATAACTGCTTAAGCCATTTTAAATTGTACTAGGCATCTGCAAGCAAACGTTATTACTTGTTCCAAGTTAGGTATACTTGTAAATAAAACCCTGCAAAATGACTCACAATAAATCAAAGTAGTCCTACAAGAAAACAGAAAGCTAGAAAAAGATTAGAGATAAGGTCCTGCCAATAGATACTTCTATTTTAAAAGAAAAAAATCAGCTGAAGTCCTATTTGGTTCTCATGAACCTGAAAGTATAGTTAGTTGTTTTGCCAGAAAAGAGTCCCAGACATTATTTTTTCACTTGCCTGGAATAGCTTGGCATTTCTGCACCCTCAAGTAATAAAACTTACTTGTAAAACCCTTCAAGGCAACAGAGATTGCCTGTATTTATTTTCTAGGAAGGAAAAATATTGAAAATTATGATGTATTCAAAGACCACAACTATAGGAGGAAATACCATACTGCTAAATGTTTTTTAATTGACATGATTTTTTAAATCATCTCTGTTGATCTCTTTAAGATTCAATTTGACTATTGTGAGAATAATGAACAAATAAATGAATGTGATATCCATTTGATACCTAGTACTTCACCAAAAAAAAAAAAAAAAGGAGTAAGTCTGGATTTTTTATCTTTGCCCTATTTACATTGTACAATGTGAGAAAAATTTTGGAACGGAGCTAATAAAAGATCTAAATTAAGACACAATTTTAAAGCTTTGGGAATTACAGTGGCACTATTACCCAGAAGCAAAAATCCTAAATGAGTCTATGAACAGGTAACAAACTACACAAAACAGGTACCAAGGGCCAGAGACTGGACTAGATTGATATTTCTTTTTGTTCAATAAGTATTCACTAAGAATCTAAAATGTTAGAAGCTTCAGGGGATAGGCAACTTCCCTGAAACAATTTAGAGAATTACCTATGGCGGGAAAAACTATGAGAAAGTAAAGAGATTTTTTTTTAAATGCTATAGCAATTAAGCAGCTTCCAAATATATTTTGGGAAAATTACAGATAGTAGTAATTAGCCTAATCCTGATATGCAAGTTAATCATCTCCCCCATCTAGAAAGTTGTTCTTTTTGTAACAGAAGACACATAAAATAGTGTCTATTCATTTTATAAAACTAGCAATAAACCTCAAATTCCTCACGTAGAAACAAAACACATTTTTCTCTGAATAAAAAAACCTATTTTGAGCTAGGAAAAAAGAACACCTATTAAAATGTATTTTGCCTGCTGGAAATCTGGTTCAACTCACAATTTCCCAGCAAAACGAAAAACTAGGATAATTCTTTCTCTGACAAGATTGCTTGTGCTGTTGGCAACACTCTTCAAAAACTGAAACTCTAATTTTTAATTCTACAGTTACCTCCTAGCCTTCCGTGGTTAGACCATGGAAGGCTAAACCACAGTTAGAATTACATTTCCTACATATGTTATTTTCTTGGAGTTCAATGAATAAGACTGAAAATAAAGATCAGAAAAGAAAGAGGAGAGACTCAAATTAAGGAAACCAACTAAAAACAGTGAGACATAAGAACTTTCCTCCCTTTTAAGGCAAGGGAAGAAAAAAGGGACAGAAAAAAGAGTTGGGGCAAGAAGGAAAGAGGGAGACCAAGACTCAGGGGGGATTTCAGAGGACAAAGCCTTCTGTCTACTTTAAGAAGCTTATTTGGCCTCATTAAATGTTGGCTTGTGTCTATTATCATCTGCTCTTCACTGCCCTGTAAAACAACAACAACAACAAAAAAAACAGGTTGGCAAAGGTAGATATGACATGAAGTAGCAATGACCTGGCTAATATAAACCTTTGGACAAGATCATGTCTTTCTGAGCCCAGGTGCATCAATACTGGATATTTTCCGCATGCCCATTCAATCTCCAGGGTTCTGAAACCTAAATAAAATTCAAAGTAATAGCTGGGTGCCTTTCAAAACACTATGCATCATTTAATATCATATTCACTGTTGAATAAACTTTGTAAAAACTGAGAGCATAAGACATGAGAAAGCTAAGAAATGTAATTGGGGAGGGCTAAATAAGTTAACAGGGCCAAGCCATTTTGGCCAGATGGCTTTTTGCAATTTTGGAAATATCTGAACTTCTCACAAATGTCACAGGATGTAAGAACTGAAAATATTTCCATCTGCCCCAACCAAAGAAACTATTGCTCTTCATTCATGCAAATGATAATTCCATGCTATACTACAAGTTATTAAGACTGTTTGACCATTTAAGAAGAAAAATAGTCTATTCTTCCACTGAAAGGGTAATTCTAAAGCCACTTAGGTAAATGACTGAGTGACAAAGCAAATAAGAAATTAATATATTTGAGAGAGGTTCTGGAAATAGTTTCTTCTTACGTACTCTGCTTATAATAGAGGAAAATGTCTATGAGACATAGTACAGAACTTGGGTGATGAAGTGGTTTAAGAATTATGAAACAATATGACTTTTTAAATTGAAAAATGAATGGCTAGTTGGTGAAAGAGTCAGGACTAGCACTCGGATCTTCCAGCTGCAATGGTCTCTACCCTATGCATTAGTGTCTGTAGGCTCTGGTGTGACTGGGGATGGAGAAAGTAAAAGAGAATCAAGTAACATTAACTCAGAAGTTTTTTTTCTGGTGTTAGCACCAAATTTCATACCTATACTACTAACATTTAAAGTCTTTGATATAATTTACTTCCTTTGAAATAATACTATAAAGAATGAGAATT
The DNA here is from genome assembly GCF_003255815.1 of Theropithecus gelada. NCBI lineage: Eukaryota > Metazoa > Chordata > Mammalia > Primates > Cercopithecidae > Theropithecus > Theropithecus gelada. Next base: position 135,514,102 of record NC_037670.1, read on the forward strand.
TAGCTCCCTTAAACCCCTCCACATTTCCCCTCCCAATCTTTCTTTAAATTATAATTTTATCACAACTTTTTGTTAACTCAACATTAATATATGCATTATTATAAATTATTAGACCTGAGTCACATAAAATGCCAGTTACATTTCTTTTTTTTTTTTTGTATAATTTTGTATTTCCTACAGATAATCACTGCCTTAGCTTCATCTTTTTTTAGCTTGCTTAATTTTCTATCTTCCTACAACAATTTATTCCCAAACTCTCTAAACAACTACAAATCTGCAAACATCTCTTGTCCACTATAGTATCCTTCCCATTCTCTGTATCCTTGTGGGTTTATGGGAGTTTTTATTCCTCACTGGCATTTTAGTGACATTTCAATGAGAACAGATAAACACGTGCTCAATCAATCATATTTAACCAGGAGCTAGAGATGTCTGTTTGTTTGTTTGTTTGTTTAAGAAATGGGGTCTCGCTAAGTTGTCCAGGCTGGTCTCAAACTCCTGAGCTAAAGTGATCCTCCTGCCTCAGGCTCCCAAAAAGCTAGGGCTACAGGTGTGCACCACTATGCTTGGCTAATTTTTAAATTTATTTTTGTAGAGACAAGGTCTCACTATGTTGTCCAGGCTGGTCTCAAACTCCTGGGCTAAAGCGATCCTTCTGACTCAGACTCCAAAAAGCTAGGGCTACATATGTGCACTATCATGCCTGGCCAATTTTTAATTTTGTTTTTGTAGACACAGGGTCTCACTATGTTGCCCAGGATGGTATCGAACTCCTGGCCTCAAGAGATCTTCCTGCCTTAGCCTCCCAAAGTGCTAGGATAACAGGCATGAGCCACTGTGCCTAAAGATCAGTATTCAATATTGCATACATGAAAATCTGAACACAGGGTCTGGCACGGTGGCTCCTGCCTCTAATACCACTACTTTAGGGGGCCGAGTTGGGCCGATGACCTGAGATCGGGAGTTCGAGACCAGCCTGGCCAACATGGTGAAACCCCGTCTCTACTAAAAATACAAAAATTAGCTGGGTGTGGAGGCACATGCCTGTAATCCAGCTACTCAGGAGGCTGAGGCACGAGAATAGCTTGAACCCAGGAGGTGGAGGTTGCAGTGAGCCAAGATTGTGCCACTGCACTCCAGCCTGGGCAACCGGGTTAGACTCTGCCTCAAAAAAAAAAAAAGAATAGAAAAGAGCTTATTTGAAGTAAGAAACCCATGTATTATATATAATATCATAATAACAGAAGTATTACAAAGCTGCCTGCATAACTTTCATAAATAGTATCATTTCATACACATATTTAAGTAATCAGAAAAAGCGCAACAAGTAGGGTTCATTTTGATATTTTTCTTTCCTGAACAGGACAAGCAGATCACTACAATTAACACCTATTGTGAATTTACAGGGATTCAGGTAGAAAATAATCCATGTTAAACAGAGGTTCCAAACATCATTAACAGAGACTGAGAAACTGGGCCAGTATGCATGAGAGCACAAATCATAAAGGTCATGCGTGTTAATGAGAAAAAGACTATTTATTAGCTTGCAATTTAAATATAAAGCCCTTCTCCCTCAATGGCTTAAAATGGAGCAATATCCTATACCTGAGGACAAGAAAAGGCAGTGCCCTCAATTAGGTGAACAACTCTCACGGTCCCAAAACTTTTATTGTTGTCACTGAAATTCATCATTCTGATTTTATTTTTAGTTTGTGATGTCTTTTATGTTACAGACAGAAAGCTTGTGCACAGAACCCATCCTGTACTATTGTATACCTTTTTGGAGGTTTAAGAGACTTTTTTTATTTACTTTTACTCAGTTGCCAAGCAACATATTTCCTAACTTGTGTGTGTGTGCCAATCAATGCTTTACATTTGTTCTGAAATCAAAAAAGACAAAAATGTTTGCTGATATCATGAAAAAAATCAACGTGTCATTTAAAAACTAAAGATACCCATCTTTGGAAACTGCCATTTTTATTACACAATGTGAAGAAAACAAAAGCATGGATTTCAAAAAGAGGTGACAGATTATGTAATTATGATACTGTATAAATATTGAACGCAATTGTGATGTTATAACCACTAAGAAGTAATTTAATTTTCTGAATACATATTTGAGGAATCCTACTCCCAACCCCCAACCCCTGCACCAGGCTAAATAAGTGAGGTAAACACTCATGACACAAGGCTATGTAGCATTCACACTTGAGGTCAAAAATTCCAAAAATAAATCCATAACAACAGGTGTTATCCTAAAAGTACAGTATGTTCCCCATGAAAGACCAACAATTTTGGATTTTTAAGAAAATAAAGTAGAAATGCTCTATCCATACACATTTTTTAAAACCCACCTTGGATCATTTCACAAATACTTATTTCTTAGCAATTCATTTTCCTTTGCTTATAAATTTCCTGTTTCACTGATTTCAAATGAAAGAATTCTTTTACAGGCACTTCTTACTGAAGCCAAGAAATGGAATAATACCTTTAATGAAGATCATTCTAACTGAGGAAGGGCACAGAAAGTAAATATAAACCACAGCCAGTGACTGATCCTTCATCAGGGCCATGTAAATCTCAGGACATTTATTGTGCTATCCATGTGAGAAAATGCATTCTCATTTTAAATGATAACACTAGTAATCTCTTTGCCCATTAGAAAGAAACCAATGCAGATACTGTATATTCAAAGTAACCCACATGAACTAATCAATGATCTAACCAAAGCTTTAAAATGGTTAGTTTTCTGTTTATTCGTTCATTACCCTACCCTGTTTGGAAAACTTTTTTAAAAATTATTATTTCCATCTCAATGTCACAGATAATACACTGCAACACTGTCAAATAAAAGGATTTGTTTCTGGACTAACAAAATCTCTGTGTTGTAACATTATTTTTTTTACAAGGCAAACTCATCATGTTATGACAAAACCTACTACAGTTACTAGAGAAAAGCAGAGCCAAAACTAAGAGCACAAATAATACTTCTCTATGTCTCCCCAGTATTTGACATTAGTAACATAATGTGCCACAGTTTCCCTGAATAACTGCAAGTTCCTCTTCCTAAAATACTTCTATAAATATACAATATGGCCACATTCAATTTAAACTTCCAGTTAGTTAGACAATATCTAGTCAATGCCTACTTCACAGGAATAGTGGTAAGTTCTAGGAATACAGCAGTGAGCCAGATAGATCATAATTTCTGCCCTTGTGGATCTTAGAGTTCGAAAGTCACATAAGCTGGGAGTCAGATGTATTTGGAGAGTTTAAGGGAGAAATTTTACCTTCCATAGAGAAGCTGATCATAATGCTGATTGGTGCAGTAGCTCAAATACAGCGTGTCTATCTCAGAAGTGCCAGGATCATCTTTTCCTTTGTGTTCCTATAGTTTTCACTTCATTTTCCCCTTTCTTACTATCCAAAATATTTATGCTTATTTAAGAGTTGCTGAGTTAAAACATATTAAATCCAGGGGGGATAGAAGTTCTGGGAGACTGGCCATATAAAAACAGTAGACAAGAAATAAGTGAATGGATTACAATGAAAGAGATACCTCCTACAGGCAAATGAGGATTCTTGAGCATTTATTCAACAGATGTTTCTTAACTATTTATGTGCCAGTCCTGAGTAAACAACGTTGAGCAACATACAGGCCCTAATGGTACTAAAAGTCTTGTGAAGGAAAAAGACGTTAAGCAAATGATCATTAAATATATAAATACAAACTGTGATAAATACTATGAAAGCAAAACAGGAATCTTGTCTTAGAAGGGCCTGATCTGAACTGTAGGTTCAGGGAGGATTTCTCTGAGAAGATATTGTCTAACCTGGAAGAGTCAAGCTAAGAGGTGCAGAGAAGGAGGAAGAACCTTCAGGGCAGAAATGTGCATATGTTGTGTAGAGTTTAGAAAAAGCAAGGTAAGATCTACAACAAAAGAAGATGTTTAGGTACAGTGTGGCTGGAGGAGAGGAAACTAGAGAATATGCTGAGAAATACAACTGAAGACATATACTCATGCAAGTATATGAAATATATTAAGGATTTGGATCTTCATCTAGCAAGAAGCAGCTTTGTGAACATACGCATATATGTCAAAAGGGAATATGTGTAGTTGCCTCTGTAGAGAGGAACTGTGGTTGGAGGATGGAAGCAGGAAGGAGACTTGTCACTGTATAGGCTGTTGTGCATTTTCAATTTTATCTTTGTGTATCTATTACCTATTTAAATGAAAACAATGTCATCTAGATATTTAACTCACTGGCTCTATTAGGAAGAATTGATTGTCAGAGACCAAACAAAGGCCATTGCTCTGGTATGGGTAGGCCAAGTAGCAGCACAGATAGTAAGAAGTTCAGAATGATGATGGTTTTGATAATAAAATCAACAATTTGTTCTAATGGACTGCCAAGTAAGAAAGAAGATACAATAGGAACAGCATGTACCCTAGATGAGGCATTAGGTGAACTCTTCCCACTTACTCTCAAGTGTCAACTGAGCATCACATCAGGGTGAATGCTGAGTCTGGTGGTTGCAAAGACTTAAGTAATACTAAGGGACTATTAGAATCATGAGCCACTTCTTACTAAGAAGCACAATTCTATGAAGCAAAAACTTGGGAGAAAAACAATGTATATAACTTAGAGCAGTTAAAAATAAATAAACAAATAAAAACATTATTCCAAAGGATGCATTTGGAAAATTGTGCTGTTAAAGGCAAATGCTAAAAGTCAGCTATTCTCTGGATATGTTGGCTCCATTCATCATTCAACGCCCATTCAGAGTAATCATTGAAAAGTACAGAAGATAGAATGCACATATACTGACTTAGGAGAGATTAAAGGAATGCCAACAAAAACTAAATTTTATCTAAAGGTTAAAAATGAAATCAGAGGAATATAAAAAATAAGTGAAGAGAAGTTGTAATGTAATATACCCACAAAAGAGTGCAATAGCTAAAATATCTTTCAGGTAACTAAAAATGCTAACTAAAAACTTATAATTCAAAATAGATGGATCTGTGCTTTTCTTGTCAATATAACATGCCTTTTTTATGAGGAAGGAAAGAGGTGGGGGAGGGAAGGAAGGGAGGAAGGGAGGAAAGGAAGGGAGGAAGGGAGGAAGAGAGGAAGGGAGAAAGGGAAGGAGGGAGGGAGGGAAGATTATCTTGTTTCTCTGATTTCTTGCTAGCTTTAAAAAGAGCTAAATATTTTTCTTTTTTTTTTTAATATTAAATTCCCTTTCACTTATCTGGATCAAGAATGCCTTCTCAAATCCTCCCTCTAATCCAAGAAAAACACTAAAGAAAAAGAAGCATACTTATAGGAAGTAGAGAAATTGCCACCAGAGCCCAAATGATAGCCTCTTTGTTTAGCTTAGAATCAGATCTCGAAAATTAATAGAAGAACAGTTAAATATGTTTGAAGTGCATTTCCAGCAGCCTAGGCAGAGTTAATATTAAACACAGCACAGAAGGCAAGAGCCCCTACATCCTGCTCTATCATCTAAATTGTAAACTCCACGAGGGCAAGAATCAAGTCTGCTCTATGCCCAGGGTCAACACAGTAACAGGAATGTAAAAAGAACTTAAAAAATATTTATTAAGTTAATGGATGAAGAAGGGAATTAAGAAAGAAACGTTTTGAAAAAAACAAATCGATATTGTTTTATCTGCAATTGAATTAGACATGTTCTGGAGGTAGAAGCCTTCACTGGATGCCAGAGGTAACACTGAGTTCGACAGATGCTGCTGCTACTAAATGTATCCTCCATCTCCTAACATTTATTTTATTGGCTCCATCTTTGTGTCCTACATTTCTTGGCTAAGGTTTTGGTTTTATATTCATAATAATTAATTTGTTCTTCCTGTGGCTCCATTCTATTTCACAGCTCTTCTATTTAGTTTTCCACTTTCACAATCACACTTCAATTGTAAAAACTATTTCTTATTATCTGTTCCTTTTTCTTAGATGCTAATCTTGTTTTAGAAACACAATATTCTCTCAAATTATTTGGAAGAATTTATAATTTCTATAAGTTTTCCAATATTCCCTAACTAAATTTTGTTTCCTCTCAGGCCAGGGGGCTGCTGTTGTTGCTGTTGTTGTTGTTGTTTTAAATTCAGTCCTGTACATTCATTGTTTTGAATCATCCTCAAATATCTTGTGATTGATGGTTCACATAAATGAATAAGAAATTGGTTTAATTAATATAAAGGTCTTGCATGGGACTTTCATGCAATTGTTTATCTTTCCCAATGGTTTCCGTCCAAAATGAGAGCACTGACTGAAAGTTATCTTTAGGCAAGAGAGCCTTGTAAACTGGAAGGATTACATCAACATACATGGAAAAATATGAGAACACATGTTGGCAATATCTCTAAGTATCCACATAAAAAGGGATTTATCCAGTGGAGTGGGTCACTTCAATGCACTCTTCTCCGAGGCATAGCTTCTTTCTCCTCTTAGTACTTTTCCACCATGGAGATTCAGATTCCTTAGGCTTAATCCTCTGCTTCACTCTCTGGGCCTGAAAGCACATTAGTGGCTCTAGTCCTCCATAGTCAGATTGTTTTAATTTTAGTGGTTGGGAGGCAGGAGCGACCACTTCCAGAATGGTGAAGTAAGGACCTCCAAAAATATGCTCCTCTATAAAAGCAACCAAAACACAAACAGTTGTCCAAATAAACTTTTTCAGAATTCCAAAAGTTGAACAAATGCTTGCAATGTTCCAAGAAGCATTTACCCAAGAAAAATAGCTGAATCTTGCTAAGAACAGTGAGCTTTCTATGGTTTTAAATTGCTGCTTTGGGAAACAGTAGGCAGTTCCTGAAAATGTTAAAAATACAGTTACCATATGACCTAGCATTTCTACTCCTAGGTATATACCCCAAGAGTACTGAAAACATATGTCTATGCTAAACCCTCTACACCAGTGTTCATAGTAACATTATTCATATCAGGTGAAAAATAGAAGCAGCCCAAGTTTTCGTCATCTGTTGAATGGATAATAAAATGTGGTACATCTACACAATGGAATTTTATTTGGCAATAAAAACAAATGAGGTTCTGATACATGTTCAAATATTGAGGAATCTTGAAAACATTATGCTAACTGAAAGAATCCACTCACAATAGGCTAAATATTGTATGATTCCAATTACATGAAATAGTGAAAACAGGCAAATCTATACAAACAGAAAGTAGTAGATAGTGCTTGCTAGCGCTAGGGTAGAGGAAGGAATAGGGAATGATTGCTAGAGTGCATGGGTTTCTTTTGGGGATAAGGAAAAATGTTCTGAAATTCCATCGTGGTAATAACTGTACAACTCTGTAAATATATTAACATTCATGGAATTATGTACATTAAAAGTGTGAAACCTACAGTATATAAATTATATCTCAATAAAGTTAATGTAAAAACATTTCAGTAGATGACAGTTTTTACCTGGGGCAAAAATACTAAAATAATATATATTTTATACATTCATGACATACGTAACTTTTCTTAACTTTTTTATATTGTTAGACTAATTGGTTCAGCTGTGAGTTTATTCAAATTGTTGCAAATGTCCAAAAAATTTTCCAACATGTATAGGAAAAAAATCCATGTACACACAGACCCCACAGTTCAAATCCACGTTGTTCAAGTGTCAGCTGTTTATTGAAATAAGTATATGTGATTTACATAACCAATATAACAAAATTAATAAAATAAAATGTTAAATAGCTATTTGAGTCATCTACAATGATGTATATGAAAAAAACGGGAGGATCACTTTATGTTCAAGATTATCTTTCTTTGAAGAAAGAAGCAACTCGTCAAATTTTTATTTAAAACATCCAAAAAATAACTGCTGGCTATTCTTATACCCCATGAAGTAATACACTGACAGTTCACCAATAAATTTGGATATGTCAGGAAGCCAAACCTTAACAAAATTCCATTTCACTTTTTATTTTATTTCCAGTACTACTTTCTTTTATTTGACTTTGTCATGCCTGCCTTTATTATGCAGTGACTTGCAAGAAACTTAAAATCTCAACCATGACATGAAAACCAAATAGAATATTGTGATCTCTTTGCAGGTTTGACAATGTATTGCAATTTCACATAGGGGTTGACATAACCCACCAAAGATACATGCTCTCTATTTTTAATTTTTAAATAAGTCTTGTCATATGTTCAAATCTTTATTCCTCAAGCATCTCCAAGACACAGGGTTTACTCTCATTTCTAGGCTGTCAGTTAAGGGGGTCCTGGTTCTGCCTCCCTAACGAACTTCCCTCAATAGCTGCTCCCTTTCCACTACAGGCAAATGAACCTCCTGGTATTAAAGAGTACATTACCTGCTATTACATTTAAAATCGTGAACAAAACCACTCATCTTGACAGTACGAACTTGCACCAAACCACCAACTGAGTCCCTGGGATAGAGTCTGACAGACCTTTGCTATAATTGGCTCTGCCACTGAGCTGGTTTCACAATTCAAACATGAAACAAAGCCAACTAAGGAGAAACAAGGTTGAGATGTGTTTTGTCCTTTGTTTTTCCTTCAAGCACTCAAAATATTCATTACTATAGAATTTTACACTCTCGAAGTAAAAACAATACTTATATGAACATGTATGTGTGTCTATAGATATACATATGTATATATTCACTTAAGGTGGAAAATGCAAGCCATATTGGCTATTCTTTTCTCAGAGAAATAAGCATGCCCTACTAATCTTTTTTGAGCTTAATTTTCTCTTTGGTCTCCTAGCAGATTACTTCAGGTTACCTGCTCTTCTGCATGGCTTCCATATAACCAACTGTGCCATTTCATTAGCCACAGTCCATTCCTGATGCCTGGAGAGATTATAAGCACTGGTGGCTTTTATTCCATAGGAAAAGCTGTTTCCCACCAGAGAACTGCTCTGTCTGCCTGTGTTAGGGTCAGGATATTCTAGAGAATACTGTCCTGGGATTCTTGAGCAAGCTGGCCAGTGTGACTCCTGTGTAACAGTGAACTATTATAAGCACTTGAAAACAGACTTTGAATTTTACTGATCTGTATAACATCTAGGCCACCTGCCAGTGTACCTGAGCATAAAGAAGGTTCAATCAGCATTTGTTGAACTTAAATAGTAATTGAGAAAGGGAAGGCCTCAGTTCTACTGATAGCCATTTGGGATCATACAGTTTATTTTTCATTCTTTTTCCACATCTTTAAAATGTCTAGAAAGATCTAACAACCAGCTTACATGAAATATAGGGCACAGAGAAATAGGTTCAATGAAAATACAGGGATATAATCACCAAAATTCAACATGTGGGAAACTATCTACAGCAAAACTAACCTGGTTTCTTCAACAAATTTCAACAAACAAATTGTAATGAGAGAGAGGGAGGAAGAAAGAAAGAGACAGAGACAAAAAGAGACAGAGACATAACTGATCTATGGAATTAAAACTATATTTAAGGGACATAACCAAAATGTAAAATATGGAGCTCCTAATTTTACCAAAACATAACATGTGGGCCTCCTATTTTGAACAAACCAAATGTAAAAAATAAACATAACATTTATGAGTCAATCACGAAAATCTGAACACAGGGCCAGACGCGGTGGCTCACGCCTGTAATACCACCACTTGAGGAGGGCAGATTTCCTGAGATCAGGAGTTCAGAACCAGCCTGGCCAACATGGTGAAACCCCATCTCTACTAAAAGTACAAAAATTAGCTGGGTGTGGTGGTGCATGCCTGTAATCCCAGCTACTCAGGAGCCTGAGGCAGGAGAATCGCTTGAACCTGGGAGGCGGAGGTTGCAGTGAGTCGAGATCGCACCACTGCATTCCAGCCTGGGTGACAGAGTTTCACTCTGTCTCAAACAAACAAACAAAATCTGAAAACAGTATTTGAGATTAAGAGCTTATTCTCAAAGTTTTAGATGTGATAAGAGTAATAATAACTATGTATGAATGACCTTATCCATAGATATTGATGGAAATACAGATAAAAATACTATGGTGTTGGGATTTGCTTTAAAATAATCTTGGAAGGGAGAAAGTTGGTGGGGTAAAATACATGGTATTTTACTAGACTCTTCACTATAATTTAGTATATGTTCAAAGTTTTAAAATGTAATATTAATTGCTATTAATTACATAATTAATCATAATTAATTTAAAGTTTTAAATGCTTAAAATCTACACATTACCTTCCCTTTGAGCACTTAATGTTACCACTGCATTGCCGTTATTTAAACCACTTTGCCTCTTATGTATAACTTTTCCTTAGGCTCTTTCTCAATTCAGCAAAAGTATAGTACTCCCTCTTCCCACTGAATCCTGCAAACATCTCTGTTACTGCACCCATCACATTTTAGCACTGCGTTTGTTTATTTCTCACACTAGCAACTTCTTAGTAGAATATATTTTGAGAAAGAAAATCTTAATTTATTAAGCATAGTATAATAGAAAAACAGTTACATATACCGAAAGTTTTCCCTTTGTCATCCTCCCTAATAAGTGAGATTACTTGTTGAAGTTTCAGCTCAGTTCATAAAACTCTACCAGAACACAAGCAGATGCTAGCAAGATGTTCTATGTACTCTATCCTCAACTCGGCTCCTCCTCATTAACAGACAAAAGGGTCATTATTTCATCTTCTGCAAAGTTTTATACTACAAAAATAATCTCTATTTACTTTCTTCTAATCCCATCTTCTTACTTTCTCTTTTTAAATATTATCTATCTCTACTGAATTATGAGCTAACAAGAAGTAAATGTCATTCTTCTTAGTATTCCAGAACTTAGGACGGTGCCAGGTAAATAGTGGATAGCTGTACATAAATATATATAGATGAATGATGAATGGATAGCTGGATAAATATCAAGCCTCAAAGTAATATTTTTGTTGATTTTTCTGAGTTAAATATAAATGCAAAAACCTGCAGTTTTACTGTAAAGAATTCTAAAGGCCTTTAGGTATGCCAAAATAGAATATATTATACATGAGGGGAAAGGAAGCATCTCTCTTTAAAATAGCATTTTATATGTTTAAGAGTACTGCCTTATGGCAAACAGCTAGTTACTCAATTTTTCTTTTTTAAAACAAGTTCTTAACAGAACAGTATTTAAAAGTCATCATGACTTTGGGAATTTTAAAGAAGATTTATAGGTATTCAAACTTCATTGTCAATAAAATGTCAACACAAAGACTTATACCAACTAAAGTTAATTTTTTTGTTTTATATATTGAGACATACTGTAACAATAAACACTATGCTACCACACAGAATCAGAACAGTGCAGTAGTTTGACTTACAACATAATCAGTAAATAGTATAACTTTCTGTTAGTTACGAGGGGTAATCTTAACTTTGCAGCCTTCTGGATTGTTAAAGGATGTTTTGATTTACAATATAAACTAAACTGTGCCTATCTCCTCATGGTAAGGATGGAAATTGACCAGTTTATGAACTGACCTACTCTGGACTAATAGAAATCAGTAGACCATGAGGCCATGTTATTTTTCTTTACTTACACTGTACTTGGAAACACAGTAAGAGTGTCTAAAATTGCAGATGAAAAATGATTAAAACTCTTAACAAACATATATACAACACAGGAAAAAAGGTACTCACCTTTTAATGAGAAATATACATTTTCTTTATGGTAGTTGTACAATAAGCACACAAATCTCCAAAGTTACCAAGTCTGGGACACTATAAAAATCAATTTTTCATTCAATGACTGCTCATATCCATTCCGCATGAATTATTGCCTTATTAAGTACCAGAGACTTTTTCTCCCTAACTGAACACCCCATTGTACCAAATCTAGTTAGATGAAGCAGAAACAAATTCATATTTCCTAACACTTATTCAAATTTCTTGGACTAGAAACTGCGCTGCTGAGAGTCTTCACGTTTTATCAAATTATTCTCCCAGTAAGTTTCTTACTAATAAGGCTCTCATGTATCATTGCTTTTCTCTTTTTATGAAAAAGGAAAAGATCCCCACTAATTTCACAGCACAATGATTCATTTATTACTCAATCTTGTTTCTTAGTCTATTGAAATTAAAGATGCATATGCTCTATTATATACCACACTATTATATTTAATAGCTTAAAATGTTAAAAATAAAATTAAAACTACTTTAAAGTACCTTTAATAGATATTTCTAACACCCGACTGCTTTATCTTTACTAACTGGCTATTTATTTCTTAGATTTCTAAAGTCCTGCTAGAAACATAATAATGGTAGATAGGCATTAGCATTATTATCCACCATATACATATATATTTTTAGGATCTTCCCAGTGAGAATTATAAGCATCTCGTCAGCAAATAGAATGTTATTTTTTAAATACAATAAGAAAAATAACACCAAGAAAACCCAAACTTCACCATGAAAAGAACATCCCTTTTTATCACTACTATTGTTATATCTGACTTTCAAATTAATTTCAGCAAAAAGAAAATGGTGATGGTAAACCAATACTGGTTAAACTACAAGAAGGAATTTTACTTGGAATGTAAGAACCTCATTGCTCCAAATCTTACTTACTGTGAACTAGGGATAATTAATAAACTCTTAATAGCAGTTTGAGTTTACATTTAACACACGAGATGGCTGAAGTCTAAAAATCACTGTACATTAGTTCAGTTTTCTTTCTTTGTTGTTGTTGTTTTTTGACACAAGATCTCACTCTTGTCAGTCACCCACGCTGGTGTACAGTGGTGTGACCATGGTTCACTGCAGCCTTGACCTCCCAGGTTCAAGTGATCCCCTTGTGTCAGCCTCCCAAGTAGCTGGGACTAGAGCCATGCCCCACCATGCTCAGGTAATTTTTTAATTTTTTGTAAAGACAGGGTCCCACTACGTTGCCCAGGTTGGTCTCACGTGATCTGAGACGTGATCTCACGTGATATGAGATGTCCTGGGCTCACGTGATCTCCTACACCTTGGCTTCCCCAAAACTGACATTACAGGCATAAGCTACCACATCCAGATCATGAGTTATTATTAAAACTCAGCTGGGGAGGAGAGATATATTCAAAGATGTATGGGTAATAATTCTGCCTTCTTTCCTAGGATCAGGATGAATATGGTTTTTCTGTTTCTGCATTTGTTGTAAGAAACAGAAGAACCCAAAGTTTCCAAAACTTCCTTAGGTGGAATGCAGATATCATTGCAGTAGTGTGTGTTGTTACTTTGGGGCTGGTGACACAAGCCTTGAGAATACCAGAGCAGCAACAAAGCTGGACAATAACATTCAACTCTGGCTGACTCTGCTTCTGGGGAGAATGTCACCAGCAACTGCTTATCCACTAGGAAACAGAGAAACTGAGAAATAGTCACTCTAAATAAACTATTTAGATCTTCTCTGGGTAGGCATTTTCCTTCTTGGAACACATAAATTGGAACATTAGAACAGGTAAACTAAGCTCTCTTCTAACCAATCTCTAAGCCATCTGAAATGCCAATGTGGTCAATAAAAATTTTTTCACTAGAAAGCCTTGCATTTATATTCCTGTCTCCCTGTCTGTGTATATGTATAACTGCACACACATTTCCAAGACAATGGAAACTTGTGTGCATTGTCATGGAAATGTATATGCAATTACACATATACACAGACAGTCATGTTTTCTACTGAACAAAAATAATATATACTTTTAAAAACTTTTCATTGTTACATAACATAGATATTGTAAAATGTAAAAATTTTAGGCCTAGCTTGGATGTATTTTCATGAAGTGAACTCACTTACATCAACCATTCCAGAAAGCTTCCCTTGTGCTCCATCCCAGGGATTTTGCCTCTTTAAAGGTAACAAAAATTTTAAACTGCCATTTTAACTTTGCCTGTCTGGGAACTCATGGATATTAAAATATAGAATATGTACTATTTTGTGTTTGACTTCTTTGCTCCAGATTATACCTGTGAGATTTATCCGTGTTCTTTGTATTGTCATAGTTTATGCCTTTTCATTGCTCTATAGAATTTAATTTTATATCTACAGGATTTTTATTATTTCTATTCTTGATAGACATTTCCATTGTTTACAGTTTATTTAAAATAATACTCTTGTATAGATTTTGTGGTACAGCTACACACATTTTTTGGTTTGGTATGTATTTAGGATTAGAATAGGTGGGTCACAGGAGATGTTTAAGTTCAGCTTTACACTAGGCTGTCAACAGTTTTCCAGAGTGGTTATACCAACTTCCATTGCCACAAGCACCTTAAAAGTTCTAGCTGCTCCACATCTTCCCTCTCTAATACTTGGTATTTTAAGTTACTTTATTTTCTAAATATTAAATTTCAATATTAATGCATTTTGTTATCTGGTAATGTTAGTCCTCCAACCTCATTCTTGTTTTTCAACACTGACCTGGTTACTCTTGGGCCTTTGCATTTCTCCCACAAAATCCTGTTGAATATTTAATTGGGATTACATTAAATCTATACTCAGTTTCCTGAGTCGACATTGACACAATTCATAAACTCATGATATATCTTTCCATTAATTTAGGTTTCTTTTACTTTTGAAATGTGTGCACAGGTTTTACAAATCTTTTATTTTTCCCTAGGTATTTGATGATTTTGATGCTAGTATTAATGTCATCTTTTAAAATTTTCATTTTCTAAGTATTTCAAGCTAGCACAGAGAAATACAAATGACTTTGTGTGCAGACCTTGTATCTAGTATTTCCTACATGTTTGGAACACCAGACTGGTGAAGTCTTCTGGGCCTGACATTTTTTTCTGTGAGGAGGTTTCTATTGACAGAGTTTATTTTCTTAACAGATATGACAATTCAAATGTTCTACTACTCCATGTGTCAGTGATGAGAACGGGTGATTTTCAAAAAATCCGTCTATTTCACCTAAAAGGTGTTCAACATCACGGATCAACAGAGAAATGAAAATCAAAACTACAATGAGGTAACATCGCATTCCAGTTCAAATGGCTTTCATGTAAAACATAAGGCATTAACAAATGCTGTAAGGATGCGGAGAAAACAGACTCCCTGTGCACTGCTGGTGAGAATGTAAATTAGTACCGCCACTACAACGAACAGTTTGGAGGCTCCTCATAAAACTAAAAATAGAACTACCATATGATCCAGCACTCCCACTGCTGTGTATATACCCACAGAAAGGGAATCAGTATATCAAAGAGATATCTGTACTCCCATGTTTGTTGAAGCATTATTCACAATAGCCAAGATTTGGAAGCAACCTAAGTGTCCAACAATGGATGTGGTGCATATACACAGTTGAGTTCTATTCAGCCATAACAAATAATAAAATCTTGACATTTGCAACCACATGGATGGTTCTGGAGGTCATTATGTTAAATGAAATAAAATAGGCATGAAAAGACAAATTTCACATGTTCTTACTTATTTGTGGGAACTAAAAAAACAATGGAACTCATAGAGGTAGAGAGTAGAATGATAGTTACCAGAATAGGAAGCATATTGGAGGAGGAGTGGGGATGGTTAATGGATACAAAAATATGGTTAGATAGAATGAATAAGATTTAGTATTTGATAGTACAACACTGTGACTACAGTCAACAATAATTTATTGTGCATTTAAAAACTAAAAGAGTGTAACTGGAGCATTTGTAACACAAATAAAGAATAAATGCTTGAGGTAATAGATATCCCATTTACCCTGATGTAATTATTACACATTGTATACCCATATCAAAATATCTCATGTACCCTCTAAATATATATACCTACTATCTAAGCACAAAAATTTTAAAAATAAAATAAAATAATAAATATTTTTTTTAAAAAAACTATAATCAAACAGTAAACACATTTTCTGGATATTATTGGTGATTACACAACTATATTAACTTACTCTAGTTGTCTGCATAAGCAACACAAATCTGGCCCCGATGACATCATTAAAATATATTACTATTAGCACTACATTACTGTCAGAATTTTTATTACAGTTTTCTAGCTTGTGAGCATTCTCTCATCCCATACTCTATATACAAAAATAATACCTTAATATATGTTTTTATTATTCCAGAAGCAAAAACACATTTTGGCAAAAACTCAGAAAAATGTAAAATAAGATTACAGTATTTTTTACATGTCAAAGAAAATACATTCCAGTATTTTCAACTCTTCAAAGTACTCTGATTATAGATAGATATAGGTAGATATAGATACACATATAGAGAGAATCATCAAAGACTGTTGCATACCAAATAAACTCAACACTAATGACAGTAAAAACATAATTCATAAGGGTGAGATTTTTAAATTATATAATATAATCCATTATAGCACTTGCAACTAAACACTGTTCACTACATAAAGTAGTAGCAACTATGCCTCGAGGTAATTATGTGATTTTACGATTGCTAAGAGTAATTTCTAAATGTAAAACTGTTATAAGACACAAATTTAACTTTCGTCCAAAACTCTAGTTTTTCTAATCACAGTTTTCAGTTCTTTTAGGACATTCTCATACTCATGGGTGTTACACAACTGTCTATGATATTGTTTCTAAACAGGTAAGAAGTTATATTGTGTATACATTTTTTCAAAGATCCACAAATACATATTCTGTTGAATAATGCAGATAACAAACGGGGTTATTTATTTCTGTTTTCTTGAATTATCAAACTGAAGAACAAATAATTTGTTCTGTGAGTAATATCTAAGTTTCCATTCCAAGCTATTCAGCCCAAGCTTAATACAAAATCCAACTGGAAATCAAGGACTGGTCTAACCTTTCTACAATAGATGCTTTATGATCACACCTAAATTTAGAGTATCAATGAAATAAACATGACTAAAATTAAACGGAGCATCTTCTCTTCTTTTATAAGCATATGCTTAATATCCAGACACTTATTCCACCAAATCTCATAACGTACCTTTAGAAGTTCTAAACTAGGTCACATAAAATTACGTTTTGAAATTTAAAATGTTTCTGGCAGCATTCTACTAAGAAAGGGTATTTTCTGTTCAGATTGGTGCTGATTATTTTATTTGTTTATTTATTTTGAGACGGAGTCTCGCTCTGTCGCCCAGGCTACAGTGCAGTGGCATGATCTCGGCTCACTGCAACCTCCACCTACCGGGTTCAAGCGATTCTCCTGCCTCAGGCTCCCGAGTAGCTGGGACTACAGGCACATGTCACCACACCCAGCTAACTTTTGCATTTTTAGTAGAGATGGGGTTTCACCATGTTGGACAGGCTGGTCTCGAACTCCTGACCTCATGATCTGCCCACCTTGGCCTCCCAAAGTGCTGGGATTACAGGTGTGAGCTACCACACCTGTCCTCAGGTTGATACTGATGATATTTATACCTTAAAACATTTACCTGGTTGATGTATTTGGCTTGAAAAAACAACCTTTTCTGTAATAATTTTTAACTTCTCCAAATTAAGAAAACACTCAGCCAGCAAAAATAAATTCACTAAACAAAAGGAAGAAAACAAAATAAATGAATTTTGAAATAAGCTAAATGCCTTAAATGGGGAATAGAAGCCCTGTGTTTTGTCACTGTATTTTTTACCAATTTCTCATGAAGGCTTACATGAAGAAATGAACTCTTAGAGAAGCACTGTCCAACAGAAATATAAGGTGAATCATATATGCAACATTAAGTTTTCTAATAGACACATTTAAAGAGGAAAAAAGGTGAACTTTTGATAATATATTTTACTTTATAATATACCTCAAATATTATTACTTAAACATGCAATCAACATAAAAATTATTAATGAGGCATCTTACATTCTTTTTTTTATTACTATGTCTTCAAAATCTAGTCTGGATTTTATCCTAGGGCACATCTCAATTCAGACTAGCTGCATTTCAAGTGCTCCAAAGTTAACGGTATCAACTTGCACAGAGCAGCTTCACACTTTTGGTTCTTCACTTACTAAATGATATGATTCATAAGGGGTATTTTAGTAAAATTCTAATCGTGGTTAAAACTGATCAGTGATGATAGATGCTAAATTCTTCTTTATCTCATAAATATGAGCAAACAGAATAAATCAGTATTAAATATATCCAAAAAATGCAACAGCAAAATACAGGCAAATTTCACTTACGTAATTTATGAAAGTATGCCATAAGTATGTTTGTATTATTACAAATAAGTTATCTGAAAATATTAAAAAGCTATAAAAAAATGCTTCAGAGAACTGCTATATATAGGAAAAATGATAAATCCCACTAACAAACCTTTAAGCAGTGTTTTTGCCTAGGTTTATACATATTAGAGTAGTTTACTGCAATTTCTATAGATCACAGTTGTGGTTTACAAAAAGCTTGTACGGACACTAAAATGAAATCATATATGTTTTAAGGCTGGTATGGTAAGTCATTTTGCATGTAAGTGAGTAAATGAATTAACATCTATAACTCAACTGGTTCTTTACTCTTTATCATATATATGTTGAGTACTCTCTGTTAAAAGTTTAATGACTTAAATTTTTATTAAGATAGAAGGATAAATTCATGAGCTAAGTATGTCATTTAGGAAGTTAGACAATGAGAAATAAAGTAAAAATAAAGGTAATTGAAAGTAATAACAAAGGTATGAACAAAAATTAAAGAAATATAAAATAAAATGTAAAAAAATTTAAAAAAATATATAAAGACATATAAAATGAAGATTAAACAGGAATCACAAAATGCAAAGTTAATTCTTTGAAAAAACTAAGAATTCAGATAAACTTCTGACGAGTTTGAAAAATTAATAAAAGAGGGCCAAATAAATATTAGAAATGAAAAAGGTAACATAATCAGAGATTTAACAGAATTAAAAGATACTAAGAGTTCTGTGAATACTTATCTGCCAATAAGTTGAAAAAACTTTCATTAAATAGAAATATCTTTATAAAATAGAGTTGATCTCAACAAAGAATAAAAATACAAATAAATATACAACTTTTAAATAAATGGAATTATTTCCTTAAAATCTTTCCATAAATACAACAGACTCCGAGACTTTTAAATGGAAGTTTTATCAGACTTTCAATAAACAAAGTATTTCAATCTTTCACTTTTCTAGAGAATGGGGGGAAAGGGCACGGAAGGGAGGAGTGATTTATTTCCCAACTCTATGAAGTCAATATAGCTTTGACGAAAAAACAGATTATGACAATAGAACAAAAAATAATATGCCCTCTCACTCATGTATGTATATGTAAATATCCTGAACAAAATGTTATAAAAATAAAATCCAGTGATACATAAAAACATTTCTACTGTTTGACTAAGTTCAACTTTTAGGATTACAAGGGGATTATAACTAAAAGAACTACAAATGTAATTTACTATGTTAACATTCTACAAGACAAAATTAAAATTATCTCAATAGATAGAAAAAAGTATCTGACAAAACTGATTACTCAGTTATGGTTAAAAAAAATAGCAAACCAGGAAACGAAAAAGATACCCAAAATAACCTTTAGTGATGATGAATTTTTTAGGTATCCTATCATGGTATATTCAAAGTTCACAAATGCTTCAGAGCACATTCCTCAAAATTCAAGGATGTGAGTAATAAGTATGCTAAACAAGTGTATTGTATGGAGCAACAGTATTAAATACCAATTTGCTCAAAATAGTAGTGAAAAGACTTTAGGACATTCATTATCCACAAGGTTTTTGATCCTAATGAATGAAATGTTTACTGCAAAGAAGCAATTTATTCATTTCATTATAAATAATTTTATTGACAGGACAATTTTTAAGACAACTTGACATACTAAAATGTCTCCACTTCAAATAAAGGACCCAACATTTAAAAAAACATTATATTTGGATATTGCTTTAAATAGAATTCTGATGTTGAACTCCATAATATGTGAGTATGTGTGAGTTACCACTTGTGTTTAACAACTGTTAGATGGCTAATATTAGTCCAAAGGATAGTCTGCTCTGGTTAACACACTAAAATTGTTTATATCAAAATCACAAAATCAATGCCTGCAAACCAAACCAAAAGTAAGGTCACACCAGTTTTTATATTTATTGGTAAACAAACTATTGATCGCTAAGATTTTGTTAAAAATTATGTCTTTGACATCTCCCTAAATGCATTACACGTATGTGTTTCCAATGAGTTTTTAAAATGTCTAAGACATGAAGAAATTTAAAAGAATCTTGAAGAAATTTATTAAACTCTGAAATTTGATTAGAATTGTACAAAATTTATTTCTAAAGTCATCTCAAGGAGCAATGACCTCAGGTAAACATGAGCTCTTAGAATCATAAGGGATAAAGTCTGGCAACATTAAAAAGGGAAAATGTGACATTTTAAAATGACAATAAGTACAACACAAATATACTAAAGTTTATAAAAACATATATTAGAGTCATCAAATGTAGTCACCTACTCAGCTTAGGGAGGGCACATCCTCCACAGGGATATATTCATTATCCATTTTTAAAGTTGATTTTAACTTTACAGAAGGCATGTTTGTGAATCAAGGAAGATTCCAGGTTTTGAGTGAGTAGTTTTGGGTTTTCTTTCCCCATTGTGTTTGCCAAGCTCCAAGGTAAGATAAAATTTCCAGCTAGAAGGTATGCTCTTGCCAAATGACTTTCTCCTGACCAAACTTTTGTCAGAATCCTCCGATCCTCCATTTGACTAAGCCTCAACCGTGGCAGATAAAAACTGCAAACTCTTGGCACAAATGATTTTGTCTAGACACCCTCACTCCCACCAACATAAACACTACGAGACTTGAACAAACACTAACATAGTTTCTAACTGCTCAAGGCCACAGCTCTAGGATGACCCCATCCCACCTTAGAGTGCATGCCTGAAAAAAGCTCAATACTGCCAGAAGAACTTGCTGTTTGTTCCAGTCCCAAACCAGATAGGCCCCTGAACCCTGCTCTTATAGAGCAGTTGCTTTGGAAAGCTTGCAATTATAAATGCTTTTATGCCCTTTGGGACAATCTGCTATCCCAAACTGTTTCCTCAAGGACCTGAATGCTCTCTCTATGAGATGCAAACATTCTGGGAGACAACTGTCACTCTCACTCCCAGATCCTGTGGGAGTTAAGGCCCAACTTCCAGTGGGCACCTTGCTCTAATACCATTGCCTCCTGTCATAAAGATAGATTGCTTCTCCTCTGGAGAAGTGTCAATTAACAAACCCAGGTGGCTTCATCACATGGACCAACCCCCTATTAACACCCCTCAATGCCAGTCCCTGGCCTCTAAACAGTCTCCAGCTTTTTGTTTTGGTGAAGTTGAGTTCAATTCATGCTGGACTCACTTCCCTAATGCAACTATTTATTACTGAATCAAATCTCTCCTCAGTGCTTTAACTAGTATCTAGCTTTGTTTATCCTTGAAACTCTGAAAAAAAGTTGATAATCCCCTGTCAATATTCTGGTAGTCTCAATTCTGTCACGTGTATGTTCCTGCCTTGTCATAGAACATTAAATTAAACCCTAAGTGGCTTGTGTGGATTGGTATCAGTGGGAAACTTAGCTGGTGGAGTTTCATGAGCTTTACATGAGGGTGGGATGGGATAAGGGGCTTGATAGATTTTCTATAGATTTTGTGTGCAGTGCTGCCAGATAGACCTGAGATGCAGTGGATGATGCCCCAACCTAATAAGAGAACCAGGGACTCTCCAAGGGAATGTTCTATAAGGGAATTCGGTCTATAATCCAATAGTCTGATATCTCTTATTGAGAATGGTCTTTGTTCTAAAGTAACTCAGCTTTGCTATATCTCAGGGGAGACTAGGCTGTTGTGGCCTTAACTACAGATGTAAAGACTCGAATGGATGGGGAATAGAGCAGGAAGGAGCTTTTCCTACTATACTGGAACAAGCTATAGCACAAAAGATCTGAAATAGCTGTAAGAATAAAGTACCATGCAGTAAGCAGAACATAACATTTACAGGATTAAAAACAGACTACTGGAAAAGGCATAGTATGACAGCAGTTAAAAAAAGGGAGGGAAAGTAGGAGAGGGGGAAGGAGAAAGGAAGGGAAGGGAAAGAGGGGATGGGAGGGGAGAGAGGGGTGGGAGGAGGGAGGGAGGGAGGGAGGCAGGAAGGCAGGAAGGCAGGAAGGCAGGAAGGCAGGAAGGCAGGCAGGCAGGCAGGCAGGCAAGCAAGAAGGCAGGCCAATTGGCCAACTTCAGACATAGTATTAGGTTGGCGCAATTACTTTTGCACCAACCTATTGCAGGGAGTGCTGACAACAAGGTAGAGCTCCGGGAAATCTAAAGGTGATAGAAAGCCAGCTAGAAAGACAAGTAAGCAGCAGAGGGAGTCCTGTCACTAAGTGGATGGGTGCCATTCACAGGACATGTTGTGAGGAAGCACTGGGTCACTAGGGAAGTCACCACAGGCTCAGAGATTGACACCAGATGGATTTACCAGGAATGGGATGAAAGGGTGGAGGGATGCCGCAGCAAGACATAAAGAGCCCAGTTATCAAGAACAGGGTAGTAATACAACAGTACACAGTGACCTAATAATGCTGAGGCCCAGAAAACTCGATCCAGTTTAAATCTATGAACTTTACTGTCAGATGAGTCAGAAAAGCAAAGGAAGGGTATAACTAATTATAGGAATCAGGCCAGGCTCACAAACATAGCATCTGTCAAGTTTTCAAGTCACTTAATTCAAATAAAGAGCTTGGAAGGGACATGACATTTTGTTCATTTTGTTGTGAGCTGATTAAAAAAAATTTTTTTTGCTAGGTTATTTACTGTTTTGGGTGTGGTTTTGTAGCTTTTTTTTTTTCAATTATTTTTTATTGTAGAGAAATACACATAGAATAATATTTACTATCTTAATTATATTTAAGTGTACCATTCATTCATATTGTTGTGTTGCCATCACCACCATTCATCTCCAGAACTTTTTTCATAATATAAAACAGAAACTCTGTACCCATTAAACAATAATTCCACATTCCATACTCCCCCCACCCCAGGCCCCTGGCAACCACCATTCTTTCTGTCTTTATGGTTTTGACTATTCTAGGTACCTCATACAAGTAAAATCATACTGTATCTGTCTTTCTGTGACTGGCTCATTTCACTTGGCATAATGGCTTCAAGGTCCATCTATATAGTAGCATATGTCTAAACTTCCTTCTTTTTTAAAGCTAAATGACAGTCAATTGTACATATACACCACACTTTGCTTATTAATTCATCTGTGAATGGATACTTGGGTTGCCTTTGCATTTTGGCAATTGTGAATAACATTGATATAAAAGTGAGTATATAAATATATCTTCAAGACCCTGCTTTCAATTCTTTTGGATAAATAACCAGAAGTAGAACTGCTGGATCACAGGGTAATTTCATGTTTAACTTTTTGAGGAAATGCCATACTATTTTCCACAGTGGCTGTTTATTTTTCAATGCATTTAAGCTATTTTACTATTTTAACTGATTTCATTAGTATTTTGCTAATTTTATCTACTTATTTTATTTAAAAATTCAGTTTTAAAAATCTTGATTTAGTTGTTTCAAGTGATAACAAGGAACAATCAGGATAAGGATAATAGACTTGTGATAAGCCCTTGACCGAAGCTGGGGTTAACTCTACAAACACCTTCCTCGCAGCACCAAAACAAATCTCCCATACTCATTCTGGGTGATTTCTTGGCTCCTAGGAACAAGACTGACAGCATCTTGAGATAAAACTGCAGTTCTGCCTTCTACCGTTTGAAGGCCAAGCCCCTGACAAGTTATCAGGATTGTAGTGCATTCTCAATTAATATAGGTTTTGATTAATATTAATGATTGCTCTCAGCCAATCAGCAGAGACTAAGACTGAAATTTCTCTCATAAGACAGTGATATACTCACCCCCAAAGAGAGCTCAATAACCCAACTAGGATTCTGTCATCTCATTTCTAAGAACATTTAGTCTCTTAATTATAATCTTAAAATGACAAGAAAAAAGTAGCAATTCATATTTTTAAATTATTTCATTTAAACCCCATGAGTGAGGTTAGTAATAATGGAAGGATTATTATCTCCATTTCATAGATTAAGAAATTGATGCTTAGATGGGTAAAAGAAATAGATGCTTAGATGGGTATCTTGCCCAGCTAATTAGTGACACAGCCTGACTCTAATCCAGGAAATTCAATAAATGAAATCTATAGTCTCGACATAGATTTAAATTCTAGACAATCAAAATCTAGTCCCTTAAACTATCTATGAAGTTCCTATCCAGAAGTATAATTATTTTCCTAAGAAACTAGGATTCCTCCCATTCTGGCCTGCTTGAACGTAAATTTTATTATTTATTATATCGTACTATCTCCTATCCTTTTAAATAATGTCCTAGGTTACATAAAAAGAGAAGCAAATATACTTTACCAATCAAGGAGCACCTAGGATTTCACAGCTTCCTTCCCAGAAGTGGCCTCCATTATCCTAAGGCAGTGCCAACTGCAGAACATTAGAGTTGGCTCATTCGTGCCCCACACATACTATATTAGTTTCCTAGGGCTGCCAAGAGAAAGCACTACAAACTGGGCAGCTTACAAGAGAAATTTACTCTCTCACAGTTACGGAGGCCAGAGGTCTGAAATCAAGGTGTCATCGGGCTACATTTCCTCCAAGGTCTCTGGGGAAGAATTCTTCTTTATTTTGTCTAATTTCTAGTGGTTCCAGTCATTCCATGGTTTGAGGCTGCATCACTCCAACCTTTGCCTTTATTTTGCCTATACACTGCTTTCACCTCTTCTCTGCGTGTCTCTTCTGTGTCTCCTTCATAAAGATACTTGTCATTTGATTTAGGGCCCACCTGGATAATCCAGGATAATCTCATCTTGAGGTCCTTTAAATTTCATCTGCAAAGATTCCTTTTCCAAATAAGATGAAATTCACAGGTTCTGAGAAATGGACACATCATTTGGTGTGGTCATATTCAACCCACTACATCATAGAAAAACCCAACACTGTCACAGGCCCATGTGAAGCTGTTATGATGTATATCACTTGGCAATGTTCTACCATTTAGTCTGATCTCTTATTTACCACTTTACTCTTTTCCCATGTGAGGGGGCTAGATATGACCATGTCATGAACTACACCGGTTGTCATCAAAGCCTACTTTTAGATCTTTCCTCTGATTATGTCCAATAACACAATTTCAGCTACTTCTGACTGGCTCTCAACTAACTGATTATCACCATGCTCTGTTCTAGACTGTTTTTATTGGTTACCTGCTGACTCCACTCATGAACCACAAATCCAAAACATTTTTTTTCACTATAAAGAAGTGGTCTGCTCTGCGAAAAATGACCATACATCCCATTTTGCACAAAACCTTGCTGGTCTACCTGATTTTTCAGTATACTTCAAGCTCAAGATTATATGGACATCCTAACTCAGGCACCCCTCAGCTTCAAACCAAATAATATCAGAAGGTTACCAACTGAAATCATATTACTCCAAACTCCTGAAAACAAGTGCATTGTTGCAGTTTCTCTAACCTTTAGTGTATTGAGGAACACGCTTCCCAACGACTAAATTATCTTCACCAGGATATAGTAAAAGGGAGAATAAAGTATTAGGCTCACTCTCTAATATCCTTCTAAGGATTTAACATCATGTACCTGAAAAATAACTGGTCCTAAGAACACAACAAGAGTCTGTTGTGTGTGTTTACTCAGAATCCTCAGTAAAATAATGTGGAAAGAAAGAATGGTTGTAGTGATTTAAGTTAACATCTAAGATTTGGCTTTTGAGCTATTGGGTATATGCAATATGAATTCTTTCATGAACAGGAATAATACCTTTTCCATTAACTGTTCCGCTTAATTTTTTTAAACTATTTTGCAGATATCTGCCTACCAATCTGGGTGTTGTTTTGTTGTTGGTGTTTTTTTTACACTTCAGAGAAACTAAAAGATTTCTACTTACTTTATTCAAACAGTAAAATTTTTGCATAGAAAGTTTTCAATCTTAATAAATTTCATTAAGGTCTATAGAACACTGGAATTATGTAGCTTTGTGGCAAAATTTGAAACTTTTCTGTTGGATATGTTGTCTGTAAAAATGGACTTAATTTTGAGTGTTGCAGCCATTTATAAATATGAATTTAATTTAACAATTTGAAAAATGATTAGCAAAAATAATCCAATTATTTGTGATTGGTTTTTACCTGTGGGCTTTAAGTTCTGTTTTTTGTTTTGTTTTGTTTTCTTCCTACAGACCTGAACCTTTGCTTTTATTTGAGCATTCTAAACTCATTTAGCTGGAAAACCAAATTCCCCATGGTCCCATTATGTACGTTGCTAAGCAAACCATCTAGCAGCATCTGTAAACAGGAGATTTGGATGTGAGCCAGTCTAATAAGTTGAGAGTCGGTCAGTGCATTTTAAACCAGGCATCATTAATGAAGAAAGGTGTCTTGCTGCTAAGCCAGTTTATATTTCTTTTTGGGCAAATATACACAGTTATTGACCTATGCTAAATTGATTTTGCTTTTTTACCCCTGCCTTTGAAGTACTTTCCATATTGCTATATAGATTTTACTTAACAAGGACTTCTCTAATTTGAAAAACAGATCTAAAGGTAATCTTAAAGCTTTACTTGCATACTTTTCAAGCAAAGCTGTATATTATATTCTATCCTTTCCATACATTCCTTCTGTAAAAAATAATTTGTCATGAGTAAATAATCTAGCCTTTAAAACTGACACTAAATGGAAAGATGCTATGGCTTTTGAAATAGATATTAGATCATCTGTTACCAAATTAAATTGGTATCAGTTTGCAAGGAGTACCATAAGAAAGTACTATAAACTGGGTGCCTGAAACAACAAAAATTTTTGTTTCAGTCTGGAGGCTGGAAGTCTAAAAACAAGGTATCCTCATGTAACAAAAGAGGTATTAATATTATAACTAACTCCATTTTTGTTAAGGGGCCCTTATCCAATTCCTGCATATAGGAAAGGATAATTTTAGAACAGTGAGGTAATCTGCAAAAACAGCAATCATGTAGTTTTTAAAAGTAACTCTGAGATTAAAGGAGAAGTGTGTATACAACTATATATTTTATTAAAGATTTATAGGAACATTGTGACCTGACCAAAGAAAAAGACATTCCCAACCTCCTTGGACCCTCCCTGGGGCCCAGATGTCTGCAGTGAAATCATCAGTTACCTCTTGATCCCAATTCCCAACTCTTTCTCCTTCCCTTCACATAAAAAGAACCTGAAATTGTATTCACTTAAGATGGTACTTCAGGACATTAGTCCAAAATCTTCTCAGTTGGCTGACTGTGAATAACCTGCTTCTCTTACCACCAATTCTTATTTCTCACATTTGGTTTTTGAGCAGTAAGCAACCAAACTTGAGTTTGGGTTACATTCAGGGTTGCTTTCTTCTGAACCTAGGTTTGGTTACATTTAGGGTTGTGAGGGAGAACATGTCCCATGCCTCTCTCTTCCTGGTGGCTTGCTGACAATGACCATCTTTGGTGTTCCCTGGCTTGTGGTATCGTAACTCCAATCTTCCCACAGCATTTGCCCTGTGACTCTCTCTCTCTGTCCAGATTACCCTGTTTTATAAGAACACAGTCATACTGAATTAGGGGCAACCTTAATGACCTCATCTTCATTTGGTCATCTGCAAAGACCTTTCCAATAATGTCACATTCACAGGTACTGAGAATTAGGACTTCATGTTTTGGGGAGACACAATTCAACATATAACAAAATTCATTCATGAAGAAATGTCACAGACTACACTGGCACACCAGTGTTTCCACATTTCTGTCAGATCCAGTGGTTCTCTTATTTTATTGTCCCCTTTTGTTTTTCATGGTGGCATTTTGTTATTTAACTTCCTATATTAGATTTTAAAAGCACTCAAGTTAATCCAGTTTTACAAAAGAGATATAGATATAAAAATGATTTGTAATAGCACATTTATATTGATGAAATACATTTGCAAGCTGTTTTGTCTATACATATGTATACATTCAAGCAACAGTTGAAACTGCTGAAACTACGTCACTGTATTTTAGCACATATTATGAATTGCCATTTGGAAGGAAAAAACCAATATTAAGAATCCTTTCTTATAAAAGAATATAAGGTCTCTCTCTTGTTAGTCTCGTTAGTCTTGTTTTTTCTCCCATAAGGAAATCCAACAACTATGTTGGGAAATCAAGGCAACCTTCAAACCAGGGAATCTAGATGTACAGGAAACAACAGGTAGATTGGCAAAAAGATAAAGGCCAATTTAAGAGCAGAATTAATTTCTTCTGCAGTGACCCTAGATCACCATGGCAGGGGGAAAAGTCCAGAACAACTGGCAGTAACATAAAATACAGAAACACGGTTGTTTGAAAGATGGCTGTAGCCAGAATAGGAGCCCACAATACAATAGTTTAGGCCAATACCCTTAAGAAATAAAGCCTGTGGCAGTCATTTCCAAAAGAAATTGATAGCACAGGAAGTGGACTTAGAGAGGTAGAGAATGTGACCAAAAGGACAGGGTAGCCCTAGAAAAGATAATCCTACAAATCTACACATCTCCTGGCATGTCAAAATAATGAGGTCTGAGGGTTCCTATCATCATCTCCCTAGCTCCCAGTTTACCTAAGGTATACATCATCTACATGTTTTCCCCATACTTGGAAAGATTCTTTTTTAAATTTTTTAAATTTTATAGGGAGGAACATGGGCAGTTTTATTACAAGGATACTGCATAGTAGTAAAGTCTGGGCTTTTAGTGTATCCGTTACCCCACTAGTGAACAACTGTACCCAGAAGGTAATTTTCAACCATCACTCTCCTTGTACTTACAAAGATTCTTAAAACAGAAATATGAGCCTTGAGATATGTGGTCATAGTATACAAGAACACAGTGTTTGTATCTTATAATCAGGCTATACTGAATAGTTCTAATTGCTCAGAAGGCAAGAGAAGACTCTGTGTGTTTGATTGTATTTCCTTGGTTTACTTTTACCTCTGAGAAATCGGTATAAAAATCCAAAAATCTATATAAGTATAAAGCAATGAAGGCAATCAGTTTTTCTTCATGAGCACTCTTAGAGCCCTTTTCTAAAAGAAAAAGTATGGATGCAAGATACACACACACACACACACACACACACAGAGAGAGAGAGAAAGAGGATATGTGGTGCACACCATGTGGCATACACTTATATTTTAAATTATCATGAATTAAATTTTCCCATGAGGCCTCAATATTGTACTACATTGAAAATATTAGAAACTCACTAGGGTAGCATAAAATCAATGTTTTGAATCATTGACCACAAGGGAAATAATATTTGAGCCTCCTAGTTTTATTAATATCATAATAACTATTTAAATATTTACCTTAAAAGCCCAAAGAGAGACAAAGAAGCATTAGGGAACAACCTGTATAATATAAATCATTTAAAGCTTTCTCACCTCCATGATCAAGTTTCTTCTGCCTCAAAAGAAAACATGGCAAATTGAACATTTATGAAAAATGTATTACATAAAGTTGGATATTTAAAGATTATAGCCATAATGTGTATGTGTAGAATAAAATAATCTAGAGGGAAAAAAGATTAATATCCTGAAGAAAATTTACCAACATCCTAATGAGACTAGGATTTGTTTAGAACACACTTGAGGGTGTTCCTTAGACAAGAAACAATGTGAAGAACATTTCTTTTAAATTATAACTCTGCTGCTTAAAAAAACTGCAGGTAGCTTACACTAAAAGCAGATAGAACTGTAACTATCTACATTTATGTAAAATAAGTAGATGTATAATAGGTAAAAAAAGAAAAAATAAAGAATTAAAAATGCAGGGGCTAAGTAATAAGGTATGGTTAGCGGTGGAGAAAGGAATAAGAAAGCAATAACTTGAAGAAAAGAATGAGTGGAACATTATGGGTTTGGTGAAATATAGGGTGCACGCATTTGGTAATTTATTCTCTGATTTAACAGAAAACAGCATTAATCTCAATCAAAAAAGTAGTATATGCCCAGAAGAATTTCTTCAATATTGTGAATCTATGTATAGTGAAGACTACATTGTGAAGATAAATAAATCACATATGTCAGTTACTAAGCCTGCTTGCTAAATGGTTTAAAATATAAGGGACTTTCATAATATAAATATGCATCATAGTGCTGGTTCCTAAGCAGACTGCACTCAACATTGAGTGCTTTAGAGACATAAGAAAGGAAACTTAGCAGCTATATTTATTACTGATATTATATTCATTATTAAATTTACAGACTAGAACACTATGATTTCTTCTTTGCTTTTATTATTATTTTAGTTGACACATAATACTTTTATATATTCATGGAGTACAATGTTATATTTTCATACATGTATACAATGTGTAATGATCAAACAGCGTATTCAGCATATCTATCACTTCAAACATTTACTGTTCCTTTGTGTTGGGAACTTTGAAAATCTGCTTTTCTAGCTATTTTAAAATATATAATACATTGTTGCTAATTATAGTCACCCTATAGTGCTAGGGAACACTAGAACTTATTCTTCCTATCTAGCTGTACTTTTAAATCCATTAACCAGCCTTTGGCTATCTCCTTCTTCCCCTTTCCTTCCCCTCCTCAGTAACCACTATTCTACTCTCTACTTCTATGAGATCAACTTTTAAGCTTTCCCATATGAGTGAGAACATGCAGTATTTATCTTTCTGTGCCTGGTTTATTTCATTTAACCTAATGTGTTCCAAGCTCATGTGGAGTTTTATATGTCATATTATAAAAGCATTATTAAAAGGCAACCTACCATTAAATTAATTAAAATCAACTTGAAATTGACAAAATGGCAGAGAACTCATGGTATAATGGTGGAAAAACCA
The DNA here is from genome assembly GCF_003255815.1 of Theropithecus gelada. Taxonomy (NCBI): domain Eukaryota; kingdom Metazoa; phylum Chordata; class Mammalia; order Primates; family Cercopithecidae; genus Theropithecus; species Theropithecus gelada. The sequence continues at coordinate 135,544,959 of NC_037670.1, forward strand.
CCGTGCCGATAATCTATGTAATAGAACTACTATTTTCTACATGGCAAAGAGAGAACTGTAACCTGCTGAGGGACTGCTATTGTACCACATGCTATAGACAAATGAACAATACATGAAGTCAATAAGAATCCCAGCAAAGAATAACTGAGAGTTTAGGTCATAAAAGCCCCAGGAGATTCTAATTTCCTAGAAGTAGGGCTTTTTCTCAAAGCATTAATATTACTACCAAAGTGTTGCAGTCATTGGAAGATTTTTAATAACTTAAATTTTCCTTTTCAAAATTTAACATTATTAGATGATGGCATCTAAAACCTCAGACTCTCCTTAGATAAAATACACTTATTATTCTATTTTTCTGATAAATTAATTTCCTAAAAAGTGATTTCTTTAAAAAATCTAAAACAACTTTCTACCTGAAAAAAATTAATTAACCATACACAATTTTAATGGCTTGAATCACTGAATCACTTGTGCACACTTGGCCTCTCACACCCATTCTGTGAGCTACTTAGTAAACTTTCTGAAGATGCTGAGAACGTTAACTTAGTGTCTACCCAATAAAGGAGAAACACTGTAATGAAAGTGTATGAATTTTATACATTGCCTGAATCTACTGGTTACAACCACAGTGGTTTGGAGGCCATACACTCATTCTTTTTCTCAAGTTTGGTAAACAGTTAACTATAATTTGTATGTCCAGACTCAAAGAGCAACAGTGAATGCATTTCTGGAGTAACAGTGCCATTTCCAATCCCTAGTAAAACAGCAGATACAACCTTCCTCTTGGAGTGTTTCTTACATAATCAAGAAAAACACACCAGGACTAATAACAGTCCTGTAACTGAAGACAAATCAGTCACAGGACATATCTAGAAAATGCAGATAAAATATGAGGAAAGAAGCTTACCATCGTTGTAACATTTAAGAAAATCACAAGCAAATATCTGCCGTTCACTGTTCTGTTTTAAAATTTCAAACTATTGTTCTAAAAGTACCTACAGTGAAGTTAAATATATTAACAATGCTTGCTGAGTTTCTCTTTCAAAGGATTATCAGCATCAACTCTTTTTATAAACATGAGCCACCCCATGGGCATCTATTTGTATAGAATAGCATTCTTCAATTTTCACTACCTGCCCCATATCATAAAGGAAAATTATACACATACACATACTCATGTAAGAATATATTTTTAAAACCATGGGACCCTGGTCTCAGTTTCACTAGAAAAATACTACAATCAACACTGAACTGGCTATAAACACAGAGACTTACACTATTTAACAACTGAACAACTCTAAAAGTTTCAGTCCTTTAACATAGTTAATCTCAGTGCATACTTACAAATAAGACAAGCAAGGCAGGTAATACCAATCAGAAAGCTGACGCAGATAGAGGTTTAATGACTTCCTACAGCTGGTGAATGGCAAAACCTAGTCTTCTGACTCCTAGTTGAATGCATATTACCATGCATACACACAGGCATATTTACACGCCTTCTGCCTAGAGCCACAGTCTATATTTTTATTGTATGTTTTATATTTGCAGCTCCTACTTCACTCAATGTCAACAAAATATTACTGAATTTCAAAGTTCAGAGTGGTTACAGAAAATATACAGCCTAAATCTTTTGGCCCTTGTTTGCTTATTTTTAAATTTCATGATTACATTCTCCCTGCTTCAAAAAATTCTATTACCGTATGAAAAACTATTAACCAGCCTTCTATTGACTCTAGTAAAACAATTATTGAAAAAAGGAACAGAGCCCCATAAAGCATGTGCACGGAAACAAATATAATCCCTTCTTGGCACAGATGCACAAACTCAAATTGCTGAGAAAGAATCTGAAAGATATTCCGAAATCAATACTTGTGCAGTAAATGGTCAAAGAAAAATATGCAAGGCAGAGGAGATATACATATAACACTCAGCATTAAAGGGATTCCTTTAAGTGGGCTAGATTTTCCAATAAAGAATATAAAGCCAATAAATCAAACATAAATAAGTCCCTAGTGGAATACTAGGCTTACAACAGGCACTTAATAATTTCTTACTACCATTAAAAACCTTTACATTTTATTAAAGCAATACTGAACTCTATTAAACTGAAAATGATTTCTTTTGAAGTATATCAGAAATTAAGTGGAAAATCATAAAAAAAACTACTGTTTTCAGAGTCCTCGTTGCATTATGTATTCCGGCTTTATGCAAGAAGATGAGGATTAACTATACAGCATCCTAATTACTGTCTTGCTTCCATTTCTGACTCATTTAGAATGTGGGCAAGCAGATGGCCAAGGAAAAGGTCTTACAATAACAGGCAGCGTTTTCCCCATCTTAGCTTAGCCACATTCAAGAAAAAAACACAAGTACCTCCTTTATTCCTAACTGCAAACTATAAGCTCACTGCAGTTCAATGAGACTGTCTATTCTTTTAATTCCTAAGTAATACAATGTGTACACTTTTTAGTAATAATGTAATATAGGGGATAGGAAAGAAATAAATGCAGTCCATTGTAGGTTTGTTATCAAGAGAAATCTATAATGTTTATGCAAAAATGCACATTCCATTAGAAATAACAGGATTCACAACATCAGAAATTATTTCAAGAAATATAAATTTTATCTATAATTTGGAGGCTTAAAAAAAAAAGTAGAAGAATGAAACCAGACCCCTATTTCTCACCATATACAAAAATCAAATCAAAATGGATTAAAGACTTAAATCTAAGACCTCAAACTATTAAATTATTACAAGAAAACACTGGGGAAACTCTCCAAGACATTGGAATGGGCAAAGGTTTCTAGAGTAATACCCTACAACAGCAGACAACCCATGCGAAAATGGACAAATGGGGTCACATCAAGTTACAAGGTTCCTGCACAGTAAAGAAAACAATCAACAAAGTGAACAGATATCTCACAGAATGGGAGAAAATATTCGCTAAGTGTCCACCTGAGAAGGGATTAATAAAAAGATATATAAGGCGATCAAAAATAGGAAAAAAGCCAATAATCTGATTAAAAATGGGCAAAAGATCTGAATAGATATTTCTCAAAAGAAGACATACAAATGGCATACAGGTACATGAAAAGGTGCTCAACATCACTGATCAACAGAGATATGCAAGTCAAAACTACAATGAGATAACATCTCACTCCAGTTCAAATGACTTTTATCTGAAAGACAGACAACAATGCTAGCAAGGATGTGAAGAAAAGGGAACCCTTGTGAACTGTTGGTGGGAATGTAAATTAGTATTGTCACTATGGAGAACAGTTTGGAGGCCCATCATAAAACTAAAAATAGAACTACCATATGACCCAGCACTCCCACTACTGGGTATACACCCAAAAGAAAGAAAATCAGTATTCAAAGAGATATCTGCACGCCCATGTTTACTGCAACATTATTCACAATAATCAACATTTGGAAGCAACCTAGATTTCTATCAACAGAAGAATGAATAAAGAAAATGTACATATACACAATGAAGTACTATTCGACTATAAAAACGAATTAGATCCTGTCATTTGCAACCACATGGATGAACCTGGAGGTCACTATGTTAAGTGAAATAAGCCAGGCACCAAAAGACAAATCTCATGTTTTCACTTATTTGTGGAAGCAAAAAAAATTAAAACAAATGAACTCATGGACTCAGAGAGAAGAATGATGGTTATCAGAGACTGGGAAGGATAGTGGAAGCTGTGAGTGTGAGGATGGTTAATGGATACAAAAATATAGTTTGATAGAATGAATAAAATCTAGTATTTGATAGTACAAAAGGGTAACTACCATCAACAATAACTAATTGTACATTTCAAAATAACTGAAAGAGTAAAAATCATTTAAACCCATTCAAACCATAAACAAAAATAAATGGTGCATAGTGTGGACTCTCTTATTACCTATAGCTTCTCAATGATCTTCTAGGTATGAAACGCCATTTGCTTAATCTAGTTTATTTTCTACGCATAGTATAAGAAAGAAAGGAAAATCTGTGTCCCTTAATACCTTTCTTTCTGCATAATTCTTTCCTTCCTGAATATGCACTTCATTGGATGAATACCAATACTTAAGTTTACTGGTAAATGTTGAAAAAAAGGATAGGAAAAACGTGAATCTTGAAAAAGTACTGCACAAAAATATTCTTAACAAAATGGTCAAAAAAAGTTTAAAATCAGCACAACAAACACTTGACTTGATTAGGGAGTTTCACACTGCCCTTTTATTTTTTCATTTGTGTTCTTATTTTTGGAGACTGGGTCTTGCTCTGTCATCCAAGCTAGAGTACAGTGGTGCTACTGCAGTTCACTGCAGCCTTGACCTCCCAGGCTCAAGTGATCCTCCTACCTCACCCTCCTGGGTAACTGAGACCAGAGATGCATACTACCATGCGAGCTAATTTTTTTAAATTTTTTTTTGTAGAGATGGAGTCTTGCTATGTTGCTCAGCGTGGTCTGGAACTGCTGGCCTCAAACAATCCTTCTGCCTCAGGCTCCAAAACTGTTATGATTACAAGTATTAGCCACTGTGCCCAGCCTTCCCTATTTTTAAAAAATCTATTCCCTTTCCTTTGACCTTCTCTCTTATAATGATCAAACTCTGTCTTTTAAACATCTCCAAATTTAAAAAGTGTGTTAACTAGAATAATAGAATATAAAATTAAAGAACAGTCAGCTTTGATATTTACCTACATTTATAGATCTTTTAGTCCATGAAGCAACTAGAATCATTGTTATTAAGGCCCTGGAAGATAACACACAAGTTTAATTTACCAAGATGAGCCTTTGACCTAAAATGTTCCCTTAGAGTTGGGTACATGTGACATTTCTTTTATTCACATATAGAAACATCAAATATGGCAGGAAGATGGGGTTGGCGGCTTTATGTCACAAAGAGTGGAATGGCTTACAAGGTACTTGTTGTCAGAGGGCAGGAAGTTAAATCCTGGCTTCCACATTCCCTGTGTGCCTTTTCCTGGGTATTCATTTTTTGTTTTATTGTAAAAATGGGATTAACTTGATATTTGAAATAAGAAAACATCAAATACCATGTGCTCAGATATGCTAATTACTTTTTGCATTACTATTTCTTACTAGCTAGGGGACATATACATACTCTTAAGAACCAGCAAGCATTTTTCTACTGAATCGCAGAACCAAATACAGGCATACCTTGGAGATATTACAGGTTTTGTTATAGACCACCACAATAAAATGAATATAGCAATAAAGCAAGTCATATAGATTTTTTTGTTTTCCCAGTGCTTATAAAGGTTTTGTTTACACTATACTATACTTTATTAAGTGTGTAATAGCTTTATGTCTAAAAATATATATATACCTTAATTTAAAAATACCACATTGCTAAAAAAAAAAGATGCTAACAATCATCTGAGCATTCAGCCAGTTATAATCCGTTAGCTACCAGGGGGTCTCGCCTCTATCTTGACGTCTGCTGAGTAATCAGGGTGATGGTTGCTGAAGGTTGGGGTGGCTGTAACAATTTTCTTAAGAAAACCATAAAGTCTGCCCTATTAATTCACTCTTCCTTTCATGAAAGATTTTTCTGCAGCACATGATACTGTTTGATAGCATTTTACCCACAGTCGAACTTTTGAAATTGAGGTCAATGCTCTCAAACCCTGTCACTCCTCTATCAGTGAAGTTTATTAAATATTCTAAGTCCTTTGTTGTCACTTCAGCAGTGTTCACAGCATCTTCACTAAGAGAAGATTCTATCTCAAGAAACTACTTTCTTTCCTTATCCATAAAAAGCAACTCCTTACCTGTTCAAGTTTTATCATGAGATTGTAGCAATTCAGTTACACCTTCAAGTTTCACTTCTAATTCTAGTTCTCTTGCTATTTCTACCACACCTGTAGTTACTCCCTCCACTTATGTCTTGAACCCCTCAAAGTCATCCATGAGCACTGGAATCAAGTTCTCCCAAATTCATATTCATGTTGATATTTTGATCTGTTCTCATGCATCACAAATGTTCATAATGGCATCTAGAATGGTGACTCCCTTCCAGCTTTTCAATTTACTTTTCCCAGAGCCATCAGTAGAATCATTATTTATGACAGCTAGAGTCTTACAAAATGTACTTCTTAAAAAATAAGACTTGAAAGTCAAAATTCCTCTTTGATCCATGGCCTACAAAATAAATGTTGTGTTAGCAGGCATGAAAGTAACATTAATCTCTTTATACATCTCCATCAGAGCTCTTAGATGACCATGTGCATTTTCAATGAGTAGTAGTATCTTGAAAATTTTTTTTTTATCTGAGTCCAGGACAGCTTCGAATATGGTCAACACAAATTCATAAACTTTCTTAAAACATTATGAGATGTTTGCAATTTTTTTTTTAGCTTATCAGTTGTTGGTAGTGTTACTGTATCTTATGTGTGGCCCAAGACCATTCTTCTTCCAATGTGGCCTAGGGAAACCAAAAGATTGGACGCTTCTGCTGTGAAGAGATGTACTGTCACCCAGACTCTGTTGTTTTCTTTATCAAGCACAAGTAGAACAGATTTAGCATCATTCTTAAGGGACCTAGGATTTTTGGAATGGGCAATGAGCACTGGCTTCAACTTGCAGTCATCAGCTGCATTTGCTCCTAACAAGAGAGTGAGCCTGTCCTTTGATGCTTTGAAGTCAGGCATTGACTTCTCTCTAGCTATCAAAGTCCTACATGGCATCTTCTTCCAAAACAAGGCTGTTTCATCTGTCTTGAAAATCTGTTGTTTAGTAGAGACACCTTCATCAATTATTTTAGCTAGATCTTCTGGATAACTTGCTGTAACTTCTATGCCAATACTTGCTGCTTTACCTTAAACTTTTATGTTATGAAAACAGCTTAATTCCTGAAGCTGTCAGGAATGAACCAATTTTTGCTAGCTTCCAACTTTTCTTCTGAAACCTCCTCACCTCTTTTCAGCCTTCACAGAATTGAAGAGAGTTAGGGCTTTGCTCTGGATTAGGATTTGGCTTAAGAGAATGTTGGGGCTGGTTTGATCTATCCAGAACTCCATCTCAGCAATAAGACTGCTTTAGTTTCTTATCATTTGTATGTTCACCAGAGTAGCAGTTTTAATTTCCTTCAAGAACTTATCCTTTGAATTTACAACTTCACTAATTGATACAAGAGGCCTACCTTATGATCCATCTCAATTTTTGACATGCTTTCCTCACTAAAATTAATCATTTCTAGATTTTCATTTAAAGTGAGAGACTCATAACTAGTTCTTTCTCTTGGACACTTAGAGGCCATTGTAGGGTCATTAGTTGGTCTGATTTCAATATTGTTGTGTCTCAGCAAATAAGGCCTGAGGAGAGGAAAAGAGATCTGGAACCTGCCAGTCAGTGGAGTAGTCAGAACCACACATTTGTTAATTCAACTTGCCATCTTGTACAGGTGAGGTTTGTGGTGCCCTCAAACAGTTACCACAGTGACAACAAAGATTACTAATCACAGATCACTACAACATATGTAACAATAAGGAAAGTTTGAAACACTGCAAGAATTACCAAAATTTGACACAAAGACATGAAGTGAGCACATGCTGTTGGAAAACTGGTGATGACAGACTTACCCAATGCAGGGTTACCACAAATCTAATGCACAATACAGTGAAGCACAATAAAACGACACAAGTCTGTAATAAAATTGTGCTGAAGTGACTGTACTATATAATTACTTTTCATTCATTTACACGTACATATTGACAAAGCCTATTTTTAAAATTCATTTTGGCTGTTTATGGAATATGTGTTTCATTTCATAAATTGAGAAAAATTTTGACATACTGTATATTAGGTTTCTATGCTGTTTCCTGGATACAAAAATGTTATTCCTTAAAGTAAATCTAGCATATTAAAATAACATATATTACAGTGTTTACTTGATGCTATTGGAACAAGGAAAATGATATTAATTTTTATAACCACCAAATATTAAACCATATTTCTATACTATCTTACTATACCATTATCACCATGTAATCTTACCATTATTACATTATTATCACGATACACAGGGCTATTTAAATGTAATTAGGAGTATACATCACCTGATGTTCTTATTACTATATTGTTTTTGTTGCCAGTAGGCAACTTGCACATATGTTTAGGAGCCACTTAATAAGAACATCACTGAGCCTAATTTCCCCTGGTGTGGTTGGCTGGAGAATAAATATAGCAATATCTTCATGTGACTTTCTAAAATAGGAATGGATAATATTTCCCCAAACATATAACATGAAACATGCTTCTAATGAATAATCCTATATGTGCAATTTACTTAGCACTATTCTGCTATTTTCTTATTTATTTGTTTAATAGAATGTAAGTAATGTCCATGAATAGGGATCTTCCCTGTCTTGTTCATCATTACATACTCCATGTTCTAAATAATGTCAGATGAATCATAACTACTCATTAAACAGATTTAACAAATGGGTAAATCCTGTATTTGAGTACCCAGCTTGATGGAGAAGCTCTGGCCCCATATAGACAGCTACTAGTTGGAAGCATAGCAATGAATACAAACTCAAATGATCAATAAGAGGAATAAATGAAGGCTCTCTTGCCCTAAAACACAAAAACGTGAACTTTCCAATTTTGGAAGTAGATACTAAGATAAATGTGCAGGTTTTATATAAACCTAAACAAATGACCAGCATTATTTAATCTAGTTTTATGCCACAAACAATAACAAAAAGTTGACCATAACTATTTTCAATGGCATGATAAAAGCTAACACAAGAATAAAGTACACTAAGGGTTTCTTATCATTGCTTCCACATTTCTGCTTACTTCTTACAGCTAAAATAAATAGCTATAAATTTTGTAGCCAGCTCATCTGTCACTTTAAATATGCTCAAACCTTGTTTACATATAGAACAAGTGTTGAATAAAATTATCGGGCTTCAAAAGTTTTAAGAATAAACATTTCAATATATGCAGTCACTTCTTTTTTTTATTTTATTTTATTTTTTTTTATTTTTATTTTTTTTGAGACGGAGTCTTGCTCTGTGCCCCAGGCTGGAGTGCAGTGGCGCGATCTCGGCTCACTGCAAGCTCCGCCCCCCCGGGTTCACGTCATTCTCCTGTCTCAGCCTCCCGAGTAGCTGGGACTACAGGCGCCCACCACCTCGCCCGGCTAATTTTCTTGTATTTTTAGTAGAGACGGGGTTTCACCGTGTTAGCCAGGATGGTCTCGATCTCCTGACCTCGTGATCCGCCCGTCTCGGCCTCCCAAAGTGCTGGGATTACAGGCTTGAGCCACCGCGCCCGGCCCAGTCACTTCTTTAATAAAAAGAATTAAGCGCAAAAGGAAATAAAAAACTTAAAAAGAGGTTTTAAAATGATCTTTCCTAAGTGTCAGAAGAGGCAATAAGTCAAAGGAGTTGATATATAAAATGAAGAATCTTACTCTTTTTCTTCCTAGTGCCATTCTTAGTATAATCAAATCTATCTAACCGTCCATCACTTTAACATCCTCAGGACTCAATTGTTCAGTATGCTCAGTGGAACTCTGTAACAGGATTCCCACTTACCAGGTTAATAATAATACTAATGAAACTAAATCCATAGCTTGTTTTCTAGTTTCTAGTACCATCAGGTATTTATCACTTCTTTGGTCCTATGAAAACTGAGAAGAGCAGAAGCTGTCCCAAGATCTCAATAGAATTTGCTTGTAGGCCGGGCGCGGTGGCTCAAGCCTGTAATCCCAGCACTTTGGGAGGCCGAGACGGGCGGATCACTAGCTCAGGAGATCGAGACCATCATGGCTAACACAGTGAAACCCCGTCTCTACTAAAAAATACAAAAAACTAGCTGGGCGAGGTGGCGGGCGCCTGTAGTCCCAGCTACTCAGGAGGCTGAGACAGGAGAATGCCGTAAACCCGGGAGGCGGAGCTTGCAGTGAGCTGAGTTCCGGCCACTGCACTCCAGCCTGGGCTACAGAGCGAGACTCCGTCTCAAAAAAAAAAAAAAAAAAAAAAAAAAGAATTTGCTTGTAGAGGAGCCAGGTTGCCTCAGAGCTCAGTCCCCAACAACTCCATGATGCATTCCACTCAAAAGAACCCGCAGACCTTGGAAAACTCAAGAAAGCACTCAGCTTGGGGTCAATATAGAGTTTCTCAGTTTATTTATCAACTAAAAGTGACAAAAAGGAAGATAGTAAGATTGAAAAATGAGAATTAGAAAAGAGATTACAAAGTACCCACAGAGATTTTTTTTCAAGTGGTATTAAAAACATGAAAGTCAATCGTATTTCTCAAAAGAAAATACCTCTGAGGTGGAGGTAAGAATGTGATGTGAAATCTAAGGCAGTCATGATTTCAAGAATGAATTTAGTTGCAAATAAGGAAAAAAATCTGATCCTACAGATATATGACACAAAGGAAGCAGAGACATGCAAAAGAAAACAAGAGAACTCAGGCTAGTTTCTAAATAGTTTGGATTCTCTCAAGTGCTTATGTAAATTGAAATCTGGAAAACAGCAATTCACTAATCAAATCAACCCTTAATTTATACTATCGTTGGAATGTTAAATCTTACAGACACAGACTGGCAGTTTTCTCTTAAATTGGTGCCTTGCTAGATTGCATAAGCTTTTATATTAATGATCATTTTAAAAGTTTAAAGTATTATTTATATAAAGTGGTTAAGACATATTAACTATTTACAAATGTATCTTAAATGTTTGTGATTGTGTCTAAACCAAAAAATGAAGAAAGGCCATTATGTTCTGCTTAACCCCATGATGCCGCAGACTGAAGATGTGATATTTCAAATAAGTAAGTAATAATGCATAAACACTGTTTTTATGAAATGCATGTTAAAATTATGTCAATAAAATATCTCTATCCTGAAACGGAAGTAAACCATTTTGATGTATGCTAATGTAAACCTTTATAAGGAATATTAGTCATATATTCAAATGTAGTTCTGATTACAAAACAAAAATATGCTGGAAATTCCATAAAGATCAAACTAATTAAGGTACTTATTTGCCTCTGACTAATTATGGAAATTGGCAAGCTCAGTAAGGAAACAAGCTTTTTAAAAGAGTTTATATTTTAGGCCATAGATTCCTCGGCTTCATTTTACTGGGAGTCACTTGTATCATTTCAGATCTTATATTGCAAGCTCTGTCCACAGAGAGTTATAAAGGGAAATGACTGCATATGTATCCAGAGCTTAAGTGGGACAAGGAGAAGCTACACTCTCAGACTTACAGTCAGAAGTTGGGTTGGCATTTTCCTAGATCATACATTGTTTCTCATTAGCAGTGTGACTTCTCTCATTTTGTTGTTGTTAGTCTTCCACAAGGCATATTTGTTGTTCATCGAGGCCCTTTAACTCAAAGGGGCAAAATGCCTCAATCAAGAAACTATGAATCCCTTTGAAATGTCTGACATAAAACAAAAGACAAATATTTCAGTCATAAAAGAAAGAAGATGCACTCTGGAATTTAACTGATAATGGTTTTTTAAAACCCAGTTGTGCCACTTGTTAGGTACATTTTAAGAACTTGGGAAGTTACTTAATTTATCTTGGTCTCATTTTCTGCATTTATAAAGTGGAAATAATAACACCTAGTTTGCACTGTTGTCACAATAATAGGGACAATATAAGGTATCTAGCTCATTTATGGAAATAGAAAGTATCCATAAGTGGTAGTTATTATATTTTATATTCAATGCAATATAATTTTTTCATACTATGGTTCACTACTTTATTAGAGATATATGAGTAGCTACGAAGAATCAAAGAATACTCCAGGGTGTTCTTGAGACAAATTATAATTCTGTCACAAGAATCAAAGAGAAGTAGGGGGGAAAATAATGGAAATGAGGCAATAAGCAAATGTTATTCTATATTCTTTAATCTTTACCTTAAAATATTTAAGGTGCCAATTTCTATCTAAAATGACACCCTGAAAGGTATCATTATTTACAAAAATTATATTGTACAGAATGAATTATATATAGTATTCCAAAGTACGTATATATTGATAATTTGAAGTTAGTGACATAATTATATTCAATTTCTCCATATTCTATTAAACAAGGATGCAATCCATTTTCTCTCTCAGGCGTTGAAAGGAACTTCCCTTGTCTTTCTGCTCTCTAGAGCTTCTGGTCTCACTACTGCTTAGAGATCATTAGAAGCAGTTGTAGCAAGCAGTACTACGAACGCAGTTCTTCCCACCCCACCTCAAAGTTGGCCAAAAAACACTGTGGAAAAGGAGTTTGCTATACTAATGTCAGAAGCGCAACAGAAACCTGACTTCTGTTGTTACCTACATCAGACCCCAGACGACACGGCCACTCAAAGGCAATGCCACCATTCAGAACTACCTATAGATGTTTAAAAAGTGTGTGTGTGTGCGCGTGCGTGTGTGTGCACACGCATGCGTGTGTTCAGAAGGCATAAAATCTGAATTTAGGAGTATTCAATGCATAGAAACCACTATATCACCCAACCCACCCTCAAATTATTGCACAACAGTATTTGTATGCATTTTATGTAAGAAGTTAGTAAGTATAAAAAACTTTTGAATCCAATAAAGATCCTGCTAATAAAGAAGTTCTCCTTCAGGCCCTATCAAAAGCAAGAAATCTCTTTCGAGATAGTTAGTGTTTTGTTTTTAAAGTACCTTTGTTGCTGATCTGTACATGAATGTCATCACTGAATGGAAGCAGTCCAAGAGACTCACATTATTCCCACTAGAAGGAGAAGCTTTGATAAATCTCTAAAGCTATGGCAGTGATCCAGTCCCTATGCCATATGGCATTCCACCTGTCCCAAGAAGTTTTGTTAATGTCCTTTAAAGCTCCAAATAAAAATACTGAGACATAAACAATCAAATCTACACTGCGGTTGGATTTTTCAGCTCTACGTGGTAGCTGCAAAAATTCCTCATGCTGTGCGTGTTAATGAGACCCTCCATGGGCACCATTAGTACATAACAACAATCACCCATAACTCATAGGCCTTCTTCCTATGTCTGAATATGTTCATTGCATTTAGAAATTAGAAATAAAATATGCCCAGAGAAATTCTAGATGTCGGGAGGCATAAGAACTAAAGATCTGAAAGTGCTGGCAAAATAAGCAAATCTAGAGGTTATGAGCATATTACCTCAAAGGATAAAAAGAACCTAACAATTAACCACAAAAATATATTAAGTAAACAGAAATCACTGAATCTGAAAACTCACTTTAACCTGTAAGTATTCTTGTAGATTAGAACAGTAACAGAAAACTAAAATTTTTGTAACCTAATGAAAAGAATAGCAAGGGGATTAGAGCAAACTATTTGCCAGATCCTTTTGAATTATTGTCCAACCACTTCGTTCATTTAAATTTTTATTTCAATGGATATCAGCATTTTAAATGAAATAACATGAGAAGTACAAACAGATATGAGTGATTAGCTTGCTTAGCTTTTGGACATGTAGGGAAATATGCTTTATTTTAAATTCTATGACTTGGTCACCAACAGAAATCTGATTTATTTTCATATCACATTCCAACTGTTTTACATATCTTGAAATATTTTTTACCTTCAACACTACACTACTTTGAAACTATAATTGTTGATAGGCCCAGTGTTATTAGATCATCTTAATACATTTAAATATATTATGAAGAAACAAATATATAATACATCACAAATGTTAAAATATTTTGCTAAATAAATTCAATGAAACTGATTTCCTCTTAAACACTATATATTTTATTTTATGCATCTAAAAATGTATTCTGAGAAGAGTTGTACAGGGTATAGCAGATTCCCACCAAAGGTGTCCATGATGCAAAGAAAGGCTGTAATTAACCTTTTCTAAAGGAAAGACCGCACAGACAGACAGTGACACCACTGTATATGCTGCTGGCATGTGATTGTCACAACTATAGTTATAGCCATGGGACTATTCATGTCCTTATGTCTACTTTGGCCTTCATTGTTCCTCTTTTCTGCCTAAGATATGCCTATTATTCCACTCAATTGTTCTAAGCATCTAGAACCATATCTTTCATTTTTTTCTTTTTTTTAGAAGGAGATTCACTCTTGTTGCCCAAGCTGGAGTGCAATGGCAGGATCTCAGCTCACTGCAACCTCCACCTCCTGGGTTCAAGGGTTCAGGCGATTCTCCTGCCTCAGCCTCCTGAGTAGCTGGGATTACACGCAAGTGCCACCACATCTGGCTAATTTTTTGTATTTTTAGTAGAAACGGGGTTTCACCATGTTAGACAGGCTGGTCTCAAACTCCTGACCTTACGTGATCCACCCACTTCGGCCTCCCAAAGTGCTGGGATTACAGGTGTGAGCCACCATGCCCAGCCTCTTTCAACTTTTATCAGGCACACTGATGAGGTAATCAGTTTCAATATAAAATCTAAGAATGTATCTTGTGGCCTAGTTCTTTAAGAGCCTCTGGAATTCAAGTATAAAGGATAGGATGAGACAAAGGCAACACCGGGAAGAGGCCACATTTACTTTTGAAAACTCTTTCCCTACAATTTTCTGTAACTTCCCCCTTGCCCCTGGTTTTGTTTTTTTTTTTTTTTTTTCCCCCCAGTTTTAATACCTTTTTGTCTCCCCAGTACAGTATAACTTAGTCTACTTAGTTCTGAGAATAGAATTACTAGTAGGCACTTTTTTTTCCATAAATGAATACACCTTTACACAGAGGAAAAGACTCCAAACACATAAATAAAATCAAAGTAAGTATTAATGTTGTCGAGGACAACTGCAAACATACAGTGTATGTTGCAAAGCAGTGTAAGAGAATGGGAGTAAGCTGGTGGTGTTCTAATAGCAAGAAAATTAGGCCATTCCTTTTCTGGCCAAGGAGGTCTTTTTTTTTTTTTTTTTCTTTTTTTTTTGAGACGGAGTCTCACTCTGCCGCCCAGGCTGGAGTGCAGTGGCCGGATCTCAGCTCACTGCAAGCTCCGCCTCCCGGGTTCACGCCATTCTCCTGCCTCAGCCTCCCGAGTAGCTGGGACTACAGGCGCCCGCCACTGCGCCCGGCTAGTTTTTTGTATTTTTTTTTTTAGTAGAGACGGGGTTTCACCGTGTTAGCCAAGGAGGTCTTAACCTTTCCATCAGCGGGTCTCAAGGAAGCAGAGCAACTGCGTAGACAAGATGTAAGTTCTGCCACCCAAGGAGAGGGCCACCAGGCTCTCTCTTTTAGGGCCAACTAAATGCAATGCTGGCACTTTGAAAGAGTACCCAGATATTCAGGGCAATACCACCCAAGCCCAAGTTACGTATCTAACCTTTTAAAATATATAGCTAAAAGACAATTGTGCTCTTATATTTCAAATATAGTATTGTAACGAGAACTCAAACCACTCTATTATAGTTAGCATCTGGCCTTACTCGTAGTACGGAGCCTGTTGGAAATGAGACAGAATACTATGCTTAGCACAAAGTATGTTCTTAATAAATATTTGTTGAAGGAATGAACGTTGTCATTAGAACTATATTTCAAGTAATAATAATCATTATGATGGCAAACACTTAAAAGGAGCTTATCAGGTGGCAGGTATTGTTTTAAGTGCTTTACAAACACCAACTCAACTACTTCTCTATATAAAGTGCATACAGGTTATTTACAGAGGAAACTGAAGCACAGAGACCTTGAATCACCTGCCCACATCACTCACGTATTAATTGTAGATCTGGGAATCAAATCCAGGCAGCCTGACTCTGGAATCTGAGGCCTTAAGTACGTCAAAATACCGCCAAGTTAGAGTGAGATTTACATCCATATTGATGCTATTGCTTCGGAAAGGGAAAATGGAAGTTTTTGTTTGTTTGTTTGTTTTAAAGGATGGTATGGGAACAGAGAAGGCCAAGTTGATTTGGGATGTGTCAGGGAAGGAGAAGCTTTAGTAGGAAGGGTTGGGACCTTCCTGGCAGAGACCCTCTGTAGAGGAAAAGTAGATGTCAGTGCTTGTAGCTTGCCAGTCTACCGCTCCTGCTCCCTCCACGGCTTGTGGCAGTCTCTGTCACAGTGTGGCTTAAGTTCTCTCTTGCTGTTTCAATAACGGCTTAAATATAGACTGTATTCCACATGTTTCAGGTCAATTCATGGTGCTCCTGTCTTAGTACAGGCTGCAATTAACAAAGTGCCATAAATTGGGTGGCTTATAAACAACAGGAATTTACTTCTCACAGTTGTGGAAGGCTGAGTTCAGAATGTCAGTATGGTCAAGTTCTGGTGAGGGCTCTCTTCCAGTTTACAGACTGACCTCATTGTTTCTTCACATGGCAGAAAGGGGGCAAGACACTGTTCTGGCACCCCTTTTATAAGGGCACTAATCTCATACATGAGGGCTCTATCCTTGTGACCTAGTTACCTCCCAAAGGCTCCTAATACCATCATATTTGAAGTTAAGATTTCAATATATGAATTTGGAGAATAGACATTCAGTCCATAAGAGCTCATTAGAGGGCTCTGCTCATAGTAGTTGCATCTGGCAGTTTAAGGAAAGAACTTGTTTTGTCCTGGGAGGAGATAATTTCTTGTACTCACTAGTGAGTGGGTAGCTAGCACAGGTAAACTGTTAATCAGGCACCTGCACACAATGGAAGGGGACCCAGAGAGTGGCCACTTGAAAAACTTGGTATTACTGACACTCTCCAAAATAATGTCATTACTCATATTAGCTTGTTATTTAGCTATTAGTCCTATAGAATAACATCTTTTTCAATAGGAAGATTTCCTACCTAATATGATCTTTTTAAGCCAAGGGAATTATTACAACTAACTTCCTAGAAGATCAGAACTACAGATATGGCTAATAAAAAAGTTCCTCCTGTTCAAGCACCATTCCAATAGCATCAGCCAGCTCCATTATTGTACCTACTAGGAGTACTGTTGAGAGAGAACTGCCCTCAAGTGCAAACTGTAGTAAGCAGTAGAGAATGGTCTAGAAGCACCACAGCTAAAGAGTGCCACTCAGATGAAATGAGATAATTCATGTACACTTTTTATTGTGGCCATTCTCTAACCAGGGCCCTATAGAATTCTATACTTTAAAACCAGTGTTTTCAATTAAAATAACAAAATCAATTAGAGGAGATAAAAGGGGCAGAGAGATGTGTCTCAAAAGCAGAAACTTTGCCTTTGTGGTGTCAGAAGCCTGAAAGGCCTGTGTATCAATTATAACTATTAAAAGACATCAGTGCTTTCATGCAACCCATCTTTTTCAATGAAAAAAAAAAAAAAAAATACTACAAAGGCCTGCCAGAAAGGAAATCAGCTTGACATTAATGACCAAAAGAACAGCACTAACACAAATAGGGCAGTTATTTTCTCTAGAGCTTTTTCTTTAATGTTTTTACACTCTACTCATAGATTATACTTTAACTTTCCTATCACAGATAACCTAAGTCCTGAAAAAAAAAAAAAGAAATATTGGTCCACATTCTCCTAAACCCTACAAATTCTGAACAAACTATGGCACTCTTCAGCAAAGAACTAGGGCAAAGATGAAGGTAAGAGAATAAGGGGGATATTTTTAATACAGAAAAGCTTCAGAGGATTGTCATTCTTCATAGCTTTTATGATCTTGAACTGACTTAGCTTACGGTGTTTCTCTACCTCCAACCCACCCCAGGCATGGGAAATAGAGGGCTTAGGAGTAGAAAGAGAAGACTTACTATATCTTCAAGAGGAAAGATTCCTTTCCTAATCTAAATGCTTATTCAGACAAACTGCTCTCATAAATTAGCCTTAACATTTCAAACTCTGCGTGACTATAATAAGGTTTTGTTTATAAGACAACTCTAAGTGTATTTGGAGAAAGTCCCTGAAATACAGGTTGAAACGATAATTTCAGTTGTATTATCAGTGGAAATTAACATGACCAGTTGACAGTATATCAAAATAAATAATAACACAAAAATTGTCTGCAGATATACATTTTACAGCATCATCTCATACCATTTTTTACACTAAATTAAATGTCTTACCAATAGCTAAAATCACTGAACACTGAGCTAGTAGGTATACGCTTTATCATTTCCTTTTATTTCTAAGGCACCATGACGGTTATTATTTTTAACTCCTCTAAGCTTTCTAACTACTTGCTCTATTTTTCATGCTCAAGGTAAACAATGACACCTAAGCAAAATAAAGGTTTTCTCTGATTCTACTAGTCCTTCAGGCTTTAGTTTAAAAATAAATCTAGCATTACCAACATGCTAAATGTAGATTACAGAGCTTCTTCCTCTGTTATCAAATATACTTTTAGATTTGTCCAAAGGGAAAACTATTTGTATTTTGCATAAAATATATGATATGTATATATAAAAAACAAAAATGCACAATTAAGAGAAATACTTCACTCCATTACGCACCAATAGAACAATAGAAATGTAAGGTAAAGAAAAGTGGTTAAAAATACTTGCAAGAATGAAAGTTGCTGTCTGCCACACTTAGGTCCAAATCCATTTACTACAATATGTCACTAACAATATGTGACCTTGGGCAGGTGACAATCTCTGGAGCCTTTGTTTCTTCAAGCAGTCTAGCATCAAAAGCCACACTTTTCACCGACATGACATGAGCATATTGTTTATCTATATAAAACAGGATTATTAATATGTATGTACGAAGGTAGGCTGGTAAGCAGGTATTTGTGTATAACATCATGTGATATAAATAAATTCTACAGCAGCATCTTAACTAGGCAGTTTGAGTAAACAAAGTTTGCAGCTGGGGAAGGAGAGCTGGTGCCACAAATTTAACAGTCATCTAAATGACAGTATATGTCAAACATTCAATACAAAGCCTGACCCATAGCAAACATCAATAATACTTCTTCCTTTTGCTTTGAGCAGGCAAACGGGATAGGAAGGAACTGACCACTGCAGTGGCAGATAAGAAGGCATCAAAGAGATGGTAAGGGTGAGAAGCAACAAAAGCATACTGCCTGACTCACAACTATTTCCAAGGCCAGCCTGGCTTACAAGTCTTCATTCTAATGTAGTTATATGACCTTTATTAATATCATTTGCAGCATATTATTTTGTATTTTGAATGGCATTCTTTTTTAAAAAAAAAAAATATTCTTTGAACATTCCTCCCCCCAAATGCAGGTTAGAAAATGAAGGCAAAAGTCTAGATTAACTATTTCATTTAGCCTCACAGAGCAATTTACATTCCATTAAAGCATGTAAAATCTGTTTGTTACATTACAGTCACATTCACTATAACAGAATACTTCCAGAAAGATAGTTAAAATCTGCAGCAAGGTAAAATGCTGCTGCTCAAATACACACACACGCACACCACTTGTATGCTTTTACATCTAAACGAATTGCCTTGACTGGGAATGACTTTTAACGTACTCTTACAGGCAAATCCCCTAAAGGCAAATACTGGTATATTCCTTCCTCCTGACATGGAAGTATTCCTCCTGACAGGTCAGTAGTAGCACAAACTGGCTTCTAAGGTAAGAAGATTCTAGCATTTTTTAATCTTAAACATGTCTTGAGACCAGTTAGTGTCTTTAGGAAATAAAGTCAGGCCAAACAGAAGTTGATCTACTCTGAGCTAAACAAGAAAACATTTTTTAAAAGGGCACTTCAAGTTTCACATTCTTTCTATACACATCCCTCCACCCTACCTTCCCATCCTAATCATCCCTTGCTGGTTAAGGGTAAATCCATTTATTCTACAAAACAAAGCTGCTTGGTTCCATTTCTACAGCCAGGAACTATGTAGTAGAAGCAGGTGAGAGGGCTTGTTGACAAGCAGGAGCAGGAGCAGAAAGCGACCACATGGAAATCTGTGGTTATCAGGCAGGATCTGGTGAAAGGTAATGGAAGCAAACAGAAGTCGTACTGGCACAGAGCAACCTTACGGTTGACACCTTTACTCATGAGGTTATCACTTGGAGTTTGGCTGATCGACTATGTACCCAAGTGGAAGAAGGAATTTTCTCTCCGACTCACCCAGAAGCCAGCAAAGACAGAATAAATACAACAATACATTTTTATAACCCTCATCCGCCTTGATCAGATTATTTTATGCCCTGAAAAGATTATGAGATTATGACAGCTCATATTCCCATATATTATTTAATGTCAAGGCCAAATATTTAAAATAAAAATACTACACCACGATATAAGTATAAGGAACCCCAACAAAGTCATCTGTTTCCTTTGACTTTCGAAAATATCATGTGTCAATTCATTTCAAAAAAATGTATTTTTATTCCCTGCTATTCTAAAGTCCCAAATTTGTATTTAGTCTGCAAACTGAGCAATTCAAA
The DNA here is from genome assembly GCF_003255815.1 of Theropithecus gelada. Taxonomy (NCBI): domain Eukaryota; kingdom Metazoa; phylum Chordata; class Mammalia; order Primates; family Cercopithecidae; genus Theropithecus; species Theropithecus gelada. The sequence continues at coordinate 135,565,274 of NC_037670.1, forward strand.
CTGCCAGCAATCATAACTCCTTTTCTTTTTGCTTCTTCTAACAAAACTTAGTATGTAAAATACTTAATCTTAATAAAATTAAGTGAATTTGTTTATTTTGAAAGATAGCAATCTCAATTCTAGTTGACAACAGATATAAATCAGTAAGAGGTTTGGAACATACCAATTATGAAGTGCCTTGTCCATCCAGATGCAGGAAAGAGAATAGAGCTCAGGAGAAACCCAGATAAGAGCTCCAGATTTGGGCATCACATGGCAGGTTAATCAAAGAAAGGGGATGATTACCCAAGAGAGTGCAAAGTACACAAAGAGAAGATCAAATGCAGAACTAAAATAAACAGCCATGATTTTAAGCAGGATAAAGGCAGAAGATACAATAAGACTAAAAACAAATTACTGAGGCAAAAAGAGAGTGGTAGCTGATGAGGTAAAGGAGTGAAGGGGTGGCCTGCCCCTCCACACCTGTGGGTGTTTCTCGTTAGGTGGAACGAGAGACTTGAGAAAAGAAAGGAGACACAGAGACAAAATATAGAGAAAGAAAAAGTGGGCCCAGGGGACCGGCGCTCAGCTTACAGAGGACCCACGCCAGCACCGGTCTCTGAGTTCCCTTAGTATTTATTGATAATTATCTTTACCATCTTAAAGATAAGGGAGTGGCAGGACAATAGGATCATTGTAGGGAGGAAATCGGCAGTAAGACATATGAACAAAAACCTCTGTGACATGAATAAGTTTAAAGGAAAATGCTGTGCCTTGAGATGCATATGCAAACATCTCCATAAACCTTTTAGCAGCATTGTTTCAGCCTATCACATGGGGAGAAACCTTGGACAATACCTAGCTTTCCTAGGCAGAGGTCCCTGCAACCTTTGGCCATGTATGTGTCCCTGGGTAGTTGAAATTAAGAGAATGGCGATGACTTTTAACCAGCAAGGTGCCTTCAGGCACTTGTTTAACAAAGACACATCCTGCACAGCCCAAAATCCATTAAACCTTGAGTCACCGCAGCACATGTCTCTTGCAAGGACAAGGTTGGGGGTAGGGTCACAGATTAACAGCATCTCAAATACAGAACAAAATGGAGTCGCTTATGTCTACTTCTTTCTATATAGACACAGTAACAGGCTGATCTCTCTTTCTTTTCCCCACAAGGAGGAGTTTAGAAAGGTGATGGCTAATCACATAGATTGTACAGTGATCAAGTCCCTGAGGAGAGTCTGAGTTGGGCAATTGGGAAGTCCTTGGCAACCTGAGAGAGCTCTGGATGATTCCAGCAGAAGCCAGACTTCAGTGGATAGAGAATTACTAAGAGATGCATAAATGGAGATACTGACTAAAAACAACTGTTCAAACATGGAAGAACAGTGAGAAAGGAAAAAGCTTGGGGAGAGATTAATGTGAGGGGTTTCCTCTTTTGTTTATTTCTCTTTTGTGAAGTACTTGGAGATGTAGCCTCTTTGAGGGCTAATGGGAAGAAATTAAAATACAAAAGAAAGTCAATGGGTGTCTGTGCAAGCTCTTGCAGGAAGCAGGGAATGACAGAACAAGGGCACAGTAGAAGCTATGCTCTTGACAGTGGGTTCAGGTGCTGCTTCTTCCCACCCCAAGAATCAGTGAAGTAAGAATGGATAAACAGATAAACAAACTTAAAGGCACAATAAAAATAAAATTGAGGTAATTTTTGTCTGATGGTGAGAAAGTGTGGTAATGATTTAGAAAGACCCAGAAACAATCCTTAAAACAGAGTCAAACATTGAGCATCCATCTCCAATGACTTTTCAAGAAAATATAGTTCTTATTTTCACTCAGGTTTTATAACTCCTGAGAGTGATTGATTATTTGGGATTAAGGAGAAAAGGGATACTAAATGTAGTCCTCTTGAAAGGACACAAAGATAGATGTGTACCCGCCCCCCCCCCCACACCCTTTTGTTCTGCTCTCTAATCTTTGCACATACCAGAGATTTCGTAAGTTCTGTGAGCACCTGTTTTTCTGCACGTACCAGAGATTTTGTTTTGCACATACCAGAGATTTTGTAAGTTCTGAGGCAAGGTCACAAGACGTGTTTAAGTAAGATAAACTCTTGCTGCCATAAACCTGCTCTTCCGCCTCAAAGGTTGAACCGAAATATCAGAAATGGCGGGAACCAATCATAGTTAGCCAAATCGCCTTGTTCAAACACTAGCCAATCATATATCTGATTTGTATAATAACTCTATGCCCACTTTTCTTAGACTATATAACACTGCTCGGAGCTCAGTGGGGGAGCTCTCCTCCCCGTCTCGTTTCGCGAGCGAGGGAGAGTTCCAGGTTCGAACCTGTAATAAAGATCCTTGCTGCTTAGCTTTGACTCTGGACTCTGGTGGTCTTCTTCGGGGAATAAACGGTCTGGGCATAACACTCTGAATGGGAAATCCTCGATATCCAGAGATCCTGACCAGAGAGAACAGAGGCCAATCAGAAAGAGCCTCTTCATTTAAGTGGGAAAAACTAAAAGATCAATAGGAGATCTTTCAGTACATATTTTAATTGATATACCTAATTAAGAGGTTTTAGCTGGGTTAGCTAATAGTATTTTTAGTGATATAATTTATATTCCCTTTTAATATTACTTATTTTACCTATTATTTACACGTATTTTGACCAGGCTATGAGTCAACTTCCAGTTATTTAATCTGTGTCCTACCCATTAATTGGCTTTACATCTCAAGACTATATCATATATGGGCTTGTAAAATATTATTGATTTCTTAAAATTTCTCTGCTCTTTTAGGCCAGTCCACTTTTAACTCAGTATTCCAGAGGCCAAACTACTTATAAAGTCACAGCTGTCTCTTTGGGATTTGGCAGTGATACCATGGCCAGGTCATGTGGCACAAAGTTTCTACAGCACCTTTACTCGACTTCTGCCTTGGGGCACAGCCCTCTGGGAACACACGTCTGTCTCCTGTAGGACTGCGAGCCCCTGAAGAGCAAGAACCAGATCTTTTCAGGGTTCTAGCTCTTCGGTAGCTAGTACAGGAACTTGTCTACTTTGGCTTTTCAATAAACATTTGATGAACTGAGTATTCATCCTACATTTAGTATTCTTTTAATAGTGGAGTAGATGTTTACTTAATGTTCAATTTACCTATGACAGTCTACCATTTGGTCATATCAACACTCATTTATCTTGCTTAAGGAGCAGTCTCTGAGAAAGATTCCGGAGATCCCAGCAGAATACACCCTTCCTTTGTACCACTACACCTGTTTATAACATTTGTAATTTTGTACCATAATTACTTGCTTTCAATGTTTCCTCTCCTTCAATAACTATGAGTTTCAACAGTGTTAATAACCTCATCTTATTTATCACAAAAGCCACTACCTGCCACAATCCCGAGTCCACAACAAGTACTCACAGATGTTGTGAATGAATAGTATGTATGTCTTCACAAATATATAGAGAGCTGATAAAAACAATAATCAGTATTTGTTTCTAAATAAAAGATAAACACCTAAAACATATTTCTTTTAGAAAACTTCCTTTATAATTTTCACCAAGTCTGTGAGGTAGGCATTATGTCTAACTTTATATTAGAAATCATAAAATTACCTACCAAGACCATAACTACTTAGGTCCACCCAGTATCAACTTCTATAATCATATTTAGCATGTAGACACTAAATTTCCAGTTTTTTTTCAATGTATGTACTTATGCAAAAATATTACAACAAAACAATTTTACTTATCATTTTCATAGATGATTTTCCATAAGCAGAAATGTGTTTCAGTGAATTGTTTTTAAAAAACCAAACTACTGAAAAATAACAATTAAAACTGTCACCATTTAGTATATTTATTTAATATGTTAGGTCTTAATGAAATAATATGCACTACATAAAACTTACATTATAAAGTATATGAAAGAGGCATGAAGTAATAGATTTTTGGCTTCCATTTATACTTACACAAAATTACAAAGATTTTAAGTTTATTGGATTATTAATACCATTTGAATTTAAACTAATTTAAATTTAAAGTAGTAAGGACAGTGGAACCCTAAATCCCATTAATATTTTTGGAAGATTAGATGAGAGGCTAGAAACAATCTTTTTTCAAAACTTATCTATTCTGTTTCAACTGATACCAATTTCTATGATCTCAATACAAACTGGACTGACATTATCAGCTGCTTCTAAAGACTAAGTTGAAAACATAAAGTTGCAAGGAATAAAAATGAGACAGACTGGAAGAATATAGGAAGTAACACTACTAGAAGTCAAAGTGTAAAATTTCAATCATGTCTCTTTATCAGTTGCCACATTATCTTTTAATTGTGTAGAAACTTTATTATAAAGGAATTTTTATTTTTCAAAGCAAATATGTACATATATTTTTATTGAAAGTCTAATTATGGACTGAGTCTGTCTTCAGGATGCTTTATGTATGTGAGCTCATTTATTTCCATTTACTACCCTATGAGTTCCTTTTTATGAGTGTGGATGATTCTAAAATCCATGTGTTTTCCAGAACATGATAAATTTAACTTTTATAAATTATCAGAAAAATGTGAAATTTATTAAAACCAACACAAAAAATTATCTGAAATCTCTTTAAACCTACAAATATTCCAGATAAACTTTTTGCATTGGTTTTAATGAATTTCATATTTTTCATCAATATGAATAGAATGCTAGACTATGTAATCAGATTTAATTTTTATTGTCTATTTTATTTTATTTACTTTATTTTACTTTATTCTATATTATTTTATTTTTGCTCTATCACCAAGGCAGGACTTCATTAACACAATCACAGCTCACCGCACCCTCAAACTCCTGGGCTCAAGCGATTCTCCCACCTCAGCCTCCAAGCAGCTAGTACCATAGGTGGTGTATGCCACCACATCCACCTTATTTTTTTATTATTTTGTTTGTTTGTTTTGGTAGAGACAGTATCTCTCTGTGTTGCCCAGACTGGTCTTGAACTACTCCGATTACGCAATCCTCCCACATTAGCCTCCCAAAGTGCTGGGATTATAGGCATGAGCGGCCACACCCACAAATTTAATTTTTAAACCAAGATTATTTGTGGCCTTAAAAACACAATAAAAATAATCTCTTGGAATAATGTGAAAGATTATATTGTTCCCTAAAAGGAACAAAATGCTTTATGGTGCTAACCTTTTATACCATGCTGGTCATGCCTGCTAAGATTTAGATCTGGTCATCATTTCCAGAATCAAACGATAAAAATCAAACTAGAAAAGAAAATAATTCCATGAAGTGACCCATTCATCACTACGAGTGTTAAACTAGAACTGTGTGGGATTTTCTCTAGAGCATCCTACAATCATTGTAAATTAGAAGATGATGAAGTCTCATTCAAAAAGATTATGGAGGACACTAAGAGTCTCCTACACGCTATTTTCTAAGTAAATACAGACTTTTTAAAAAAACTGTTTAGTTAATAAAAGCAATACATGCCCATTGTGAGTATGGGAGAAACAGGATGAAAAAAATAAAGCACTTTCATTAAACAGGAAATGAAAATATGAGAATTTAAATTTAAATGATCATTTTTCCTCGCTTCTTTCCCCAGAAATAATCATTGTTATGGTTCTTTCAAAATTTTTCACTGCACATGTTTGTTTCTTATATATCCATATAGCTTTATCTTTACATAAATGCTGTCATACTATTTGCAGTTTTATAGTTTTTTAACTTAAAAATAAGTCTTAGGCACCACTCTTTAACAGGACATACAGAATTGACTCACTGGTTCTCAGAGCTGTGCAGTATTTCACTGAACAGGTATATCCATTTATTTTGCCCTTACTGAGGCTGACTTGAGCTACTTCCAGTTTTTCCTTTACGAAGTTTCCCTAAACTTCCATGAACTCTCTTGAATCCTCTTATATTCACAAAGACATCATGAATTAATGCTATGCTATTTTACACATAATCGGAGGCCCAGAAAATACTGAAAAGGCTGAGGAAGTACACCAAATCTCACATGATAACATAAGCCAACAAATTCCTTTAAAAATGAACCGAGTATTGGCCGGACGCGGTGGCTCACGCCTGTAATCCCAGCACTTTGGGAGGCCGAGGCGGGTGGATCACGAGGTCAGGAGATCGAGGCCATCCTGGCTAACACGGTGAAACCCCACCTCTACTAAAAATACAAAAACGTAGCGGGGCGTGGTGGCGGGCGCCTGTAATCCCAGCTACTCGGGACACTGAGGCAGGAGAACCGCGTGAACCCGGGAGGCGGAGCTTGCAGTGACCCGAGATCGTGCCACTGCACTCCAGGCTGGGTGACAGAGCGAGACTCCGTCTCAAAAACAAACAAACAAAACAAAAATGAACCACGTATTTATAGTAAAATAATTCTCAAGGTAATATAGCTAATTATTTGATGAAGATATCTCCATACATCTTTAAAAAGGCAATCAAAGATAACATAATCATAGAATTGGGCTTCAGCAAACCAAAGTACCATCTGTCATCAGTTAAGGAAGTATCAGCTGGAAGGATGGCAAAAATAACTATATTTTAAAACTCAGCAGAACTGCTATACAATGTGATAGCTTTCAGTGTGTTCACTCAATACTACTACATTCTATCAAATGACAAATCCATCTAATTCTAAAGACTAAAATTGCAGTTTAAAATGTTTAAAATAATTTAGCTCCTTTGAAAATTACTCTTGATGCCAGGCAATTACTTTGAAATTAAAAGTTCCTTCAGACTTTAGAAATGTCATACATTAGTAGGGATTTAAAGCAAGATCTACCTTACAGTAAACAACAACAACAAAGAAGGAGGAAAAAACATTGACTAAATATAATTTAGAAATCAGTAGACAGATAATATTGCACAGAAGAATGAAGAGTACATAGATAATCTAAATTTAGGGACATCTGGGTTTTAATTATACTTTTTCACCAAGGATTTCAAAGATGGCATTTTGAAGACATGTATTCTTTTCCTGTTCTTCAGGACACAAGAATGCAATTACTAATGGGAAAATGAAGACAGACTTTCTTCTACTCATTTTGAAAAAAGAAAAAAAAAAATGCTCTCTCTGTTCTGTATAACCTGGCTGAAGTTTTGAGCTGATGTGACAATTCCTCTAAATATGGCTCCAGGTCTGCCCTTAGAATCATATAATACTGTGAGTAACGACACGGGTCAGAACAGCTCTGGGTCATACTCCTGGCTCAACTACTCAATAGCAGAGCAACTTTAGGCAAGTTCTGAGTCTTACTTTCCTAACCTGTACAAGCAGTTATTATTACCCCATGGGATGCTGTGTAGATTAATTGACATAATGAACTCAAAGTTCCTACTACCATGGGTGTGCCAGGTCACTCTGGTTAACCACAGCTCCTTGTGAAGCAGTGATTCATACTTTCCAGCATGTATCCCATGCTGCAATCAAACTGGAATCCATAACTATTCCCCAAACATGCCCTGATAATTTCTGCCTTGATTCATGCTACTTCTACAAATGATGCCTTTTTCTTCCATTACTGCCTACCGAAATCTTATCCTTCTTTCCACACTTTTGCAAATGCTACTTCCTTTATGAAGCATTTTTCCCAGTTCTCCTCTGTTATTAGAACTCATTCATTCTGGGACTTTGTTTTTCCATAATACTTGTATCTGGCCTTAGAGTTATAATGTCCTTGTCATATCTTTCTCTTTCTTTAGATTGTAAGTTCCTCAAAAGAATATAAACTTCTTCAATATTTACCAAAAACTACCAATTGAATTGAATGTTTGAGTGGAGAATAGATGCATTTTCAGAGATATATACAAACAACTAGAGATCTGGAAAACTATGTTTCAGCTCCCAGTGTCCTCCCTCAATATGGACTGAATTCCACGGAACTTGATAGCTATGTCAGTCACTACGTTTTGGAATTGTGTTTCCTAGTTGGGCTGTTATGATTTGTGTCCATTTTTTTTCATTAATTGACATGCATTTGTGAAGTAGATTTCAAGAAAGGGATTGAAATAAATACATTTTTATTCTGCCACCATTTTACAAAAAACAACCTGCCTCATTTCTGAATAAATCAATACAGCCTACATATAATGTATATTAACTCAAATATTTCAATTCTCTCATTTAAGTATGTGAGTATTTCTATTTAAAGTTACTTGATTCTAAAACTAAGAGTAACTGGACAACCTGTCAGTTCCCTGTAATTTCCTCTTGCACCTTCACATACTGTCAGCAATACAACTACAATTAATTAAAATCTGTATGTGGAATATGTAAAATAGTACCAAATATGAAATATGTAAAAGTTGAAAACACTACAAGAAGCCAAAACTAAAAATGATTCTCTTTAACACATTAAAAACAGTATTATATCTGAATAGAAAAAGAAAAGCCAATGGTAATCACTAAAGTTATCATCCAGTAACAATGCTAACCTATATAATTTGATTTGAGTAAGACGTTTACAGAATGTTAGTCTGATATAACAAGTCAATTAGAAGAAGCATAAGCTTTATCTTTCACTATCATTCTGTTTTTTGGTGAAGGAGCTTTGAGCAGTAAATAATTTACTATCAAAAGCAGCAAACTCTGCTAAAGTTAAAATTACAATCTTATGAGTGCATGTGCATTAGGGATCATGTTAAAACCACCAACCTCATTTCAGTAGATGTCTTATCTCACATAAAGTATGTTGCTAGACATAAAGCGTCAGTGGTTTACCTCTAAATGATCCAGTCCCTCCAGGAAACTGGGTGTAGTTTTAATAAAATGGAACTCATAAGTTTTTATTACATTTATAATGAATGCTTTTCAGTTTTATAGGCTCTTTGAAGGAGCAATTTAGTTTCTCTATTAAAACATGACTTTATATCCTTCACAACTCTCAGGTTTCAATTTTATGTTGCTACCACTCTAAATATAAATGAAGATATTGAAGTTTTAGTAAAGGTATAGAGTTATTTTTATTGGTAGGTATGGAATGTGAATTTACAAAATTACAGAGAAAAGTACATCATGTTAAAATTTCTTTCTATTCTTACTTTTTCTATATCCTTTCTGCCATACAAAACTAACCAATGGTGATATAACATATTTAGGTATTAATAAAGCAGGATTCGTGATATTGACTTTTCACAGAATAAAGCATAATCTAAACTTTTAAAAATGTCTTATTGGTACAGTGGAAAGTGTAATACTGTTTAATTTAACTTGTTGGATCTTTAATCAATCTCTTTATTACATCTAGTGGAACTATATAAAATTTTCAAACATACTGGCTTTATTCACACCATCAAAGTTTGCCCAACAGTAGGGATTATTACAAATGAATGACAGGACATTTTGTCTGTATTTTGTTTGTTTACTCTACCAACTAAAGAACCTGGTATATACTGGGTTCTATTTTGGGAGCTTATATTTAAAAAGTGACAACGGCATTATTTCTGCCCATGAAGAACTCACCATCTGCTGGAAAAAATAAAAAAGGAAGAAACAGACACATAAACGATTATAATACACTATTATATGGCTGTAATAAATAATAGACATACTAAATATCTATATCCATAATAGAAAATTTAGAGCAATAATGGGACGACTGAGGAAAAGTAATCAACTCTGCCCTGGCAGAGAAAGAAACACTTCATGGAGATAATAGTTCACCTAGAACTTGAGGAATAAAAGGAATTCAACAAACAGATAAAAGATAAAAAGGCATTACAAACAATAGGAAGAACCCATTAACATAACTGCTAATAAAATGTAGTACTCCTGCAATAATTAATATTTTCATTGTTATTTTATTCAATAACAATTTGAACAAAATTATAGTACTATAGTGAAAAACAAAAGAGCTTTTCCTTGTGTAAAATTCTTTTAGATTAAGTCTTCTACCAAGACAAAATGAGATCCTACTCATACAATCCTGATTCCCATCTTGGCTTGTTTAGATGTTTGGAAACAATTCATATCTGTTCTAAGAAACACATATGAAAAAGCTAGTATCAAACACATATGCTTAGAGGGTCTGAAGACATCTTTTAAACACAAACAATTCATTAAATGGAAATGCAGAGCATGCCTACATCCTACTACTATAAAATGAAAATCGATGTGTTATCACCAACCAACATTTAACGTATCAAGTCCAAAAACAATTGCGTCAATTTCAGGAATGTGATCTTTATAAAAATTTTTTGAGAATTATAATATGACTGCTATGGTTGAATGTTGGTGTCCACCCAAAATTCCTGTGTTGAAACCTAATCCCCACTGTAATAGTATTAAGAGGTGGAGCCTCTGGGCACGGTGGCTCATACCTGTCTGTAGTCCCAACACTTTGGGAGGCTGAGCGTGGCAGATTGCTTGAGCACAGGAGTTCAAGACCAGCCTTGGCAATCTGGTGAAAATTCATCTCTACAAAAAATACAAAAAAATTTGCTAGGCATGGTGATGCATACCTGTAGTCCCAGCTACTCAGTAGACTGAGGTGGGAAGATCGCCTGAGCTGGGAGGCAGAAGTTGCAGTAAAGTGAGATTGTGCCACTGCACTCCAGCCTGGGCAACAGAGCAAGACCCTGTCTCAAAAAAAAAAAAAAAGAGAGAGAGAGAGAGAGGTGGGGCTTCTAAGAGATGATTAGGTTGTGAGGGCTCCACCCCCATGAATGAGATTAGTGTCCTTATAAAAGAGGCTAAAGAGCTTGTTTGCCCCTTCCATCACGTGGGAACACAGCAAGAAAACACTGGCTATGTGGACTAAGCCCAGACCAGAAACTGAATATGCTGGCATCTTGATCTTGGACTTCCCAGTCTCCAGAACAATGAGAAACAAAGTTCTGTTGTTTTTAAGCTACCCAGTTCTTGTAAAGCAGCCCAAATAGATAAGCTACTAATCAATCCACATGCAAAACTAGATATTAATTTCAAAGCACATCTTTTGAAAACTAGCTTCTCTACTTGACTAAACAGGTTCCTAGTGTTGTGATAAATAACATCATTTGACCCATCACTCAGAGCATAATTGTCACTCGAGAGACAATTAAAAGTCAAATGAAGAATTTCTGTTTCCTTTGATATCGGGTTATAAATTTCCATGACACCCGCTCTTGGCAGAAAAAGTCAGTGTTAACTAAAATCTATTAATGGAACTTAAAATTGTCCGGAAAAGGAAGCTGTTAACTGGAGTGCTGGCCTCTAAGTCCACCATGCTAACAATTCTCTGATAACAAGTTTCAAGAATCAAAAATAACTGTACTTCTCACGCACTCACAGCTTCCTGTCATGCAGAATTCATTGTTATGGAAGCATCTTCTTTCTCCCATGGAGGCGTATCATTTAAACTGATCTACTCCAAATAAACCCAAAGGGGCAAAGATGAGTATCCTCACAGTTAGTTTCACTCGTGAACCCAGCCAGCAATTCAAGTGCCTCCACTTTGTTCTAGGTTGCTGCACTCTAATGATCGACAGTAAAGAGGATATGTAGAATTGACTCTTCACAGAGACTGGCTGAAACAGTGCTAAAATATAACATCAAAGGAAAACATTATCCAAGCAAAAAAGGAGTTTGGGGAAATGAACCACTTCTCTTTAGAAATGAGATAAAGAAATAATAAGCAACTTTGCGCTATGAACTCTATCTAGTTGACCCAATAATGATTGATTAGTAGATTAGAAACAGAGATGAGTGTGAATGGGATGTTAGGAATTTGTAGACAGCTAGCCTCTTGAAATCCATTTTGAAAAATGGATAGAAACAATCAAGCAAATAAAGACATCCATAGATGACCACCATATTGAGAGACCAAGTTTAATACAGATGGCTTGAGTATTGATCTCTTGCCCTAAACTATAAACATTAATGGTTATGGGGAAGTAATCTACCCTCCTTAAATAGGCCATTGGCCATCTAAAAATGAGAAGTGACTATTACAACTTCCCAAACTAGGACTATCTATTCAGACACAGATGCAAGTAAAAAGAAGGGTGACAGTCAAAGGGATGATAGTTCATTTGAGATGAATTAATTCTTGAAACAAATGCTAACATAAAAAGAAGTCAGTCACCTTAATAGACAAGATGGTTTTTTGTTGTTGTTGTTTTATCATATTCATTCAATAAACATTTATTGAGGGCCTCCTATATACCAGGCACTGATCTTGGTACTGGGATACAGCAATAAACAAAACAGATACCAGTCCCCGCTCTAATGAAGGAAACAAACAGTTTAAAAAATATATATATATATATATAGTATGTCAGATGGCAACAAGTGTTTTGAAGAAAATGAAGACAAGATAGATACAGATTATTGGGAAAGGTGTTATTTTAAATAAAGTAGTCAGAAAATATAAGGCATAAGTTTTTAAAAAAATAAAAAAGAAGTAATGTTTGGGAAATAGTAGACCAGGGTAATATTACATTATTATATTAGTTCCTTTTTTTTTTTTTCCTCAATTAAAACTGAAGGACCAAAGAAACCCAAGGAATTAGATTCATGATGCTACTTGTTCTGCTTCTATCACTGTCAAACATTAGGTAAAATAATTTATCTTTGCCTTCACCTTTCCATTTTCTGGAGGAAGGGACATAGGTTTGATACAATGAATCAAAAAAATGAAAAAGATCCTTAGGGTATTATGCAGTATAATAAAGAGCAGAGCAATGTAATTCCAAAAAGATAGCTCTCAAATATTTGAAAAAAAATCACTAAATCCTAAAACTTCTCTTGGAAACAATTTCCATGTCTCAAGACCATTACATTGGTTACCCTTGTAAGAACTTTCTCAGGAATAGTTTAAAATGGTTACTTTAATAATACAAAAGATCTCACACTATAGAACTGCTGAATGCACTCACAAATCACTTAAACTCCTAAAGTCTAACCATCCCAACGTACAATCAGAAAGGAAATAAATCTGACATTCAAAAAATAATCTTTTACCTTTTATAGGATCTACATTTTTAAAATATTATTCTAAAATAATAACGTTCCTCTAGTGGATGAGAAATTATCTTGTGCGGTCCAAGAACTTTTCAACGACTGAGACAAATCCTGCTGTGAGTAGTTTTGAAAGGACTTTCACAAGCCCACATTGCTCACTGATGCAAATGTCTCATGAGAGGCATCTACCTTTAAAATGCAATTTGGGATCTGCTTCTGTTAAAAATAAATGACAGTATGAACTACAAGGACATAAAACAACAAAAGAAAAACCTCATTTTAGTTTATAATAAAACCCAGAGCATATCATCACCTCTGCAAGACAACATACATGAAAAAATATCTGATCAAAATTTAATATGTTGTACAGTTTTCCAAGCATACTAAGTATTAAATAATGACAATTGATCTATATTATGTGTATTAGTACATAAGCATAAAGTAGCTATATATATTATAATGATCTACCAGCTCTCTTTTCCCATGAAAATTCTGTACTCTACTTTGTGATTTTGATTAAAAATAAATTTTTAAAAAAATAAACCTTCTTGGCTACCACCTATATACTTACATACCTATATACTTGAGGTACTTTCACATTTAAATATCATGTTGAGTACTTTCATATAATAAATGATTTAATCTTTACAAGAGCTTATGTTTTACTATCCCCCTTTTAAAGATAAAGAAACTAAGGCTTAGAGAAGTTAACTAACCTACTAAAGATCACAAAGTAAGTGTCTGCAATTCAAACTCCTTTTATTGATGCAGTCATTACTTAAACATTGTTGGAGAGTATATCGGGATGTAAAGTGTGACAATATAGTAATCAGAATGAATCCTTTTTCACCAATATATAAAACTTCATACACTATATCTTAGTCCATTCCTCCTGCTATAACAAAATATCAGACTGGGTAATTTACAAGGAACAGAAATTTACTTCCCACAGTTCTGGAGGCTGAGAAGTCCAAGACCAAGGTGCCAGCATTCAGCATCTGGTGAGGGCCTTCTTGCTGCCTCCTCACATTGTAGGAGGGGCAAAAAGTACACAACGGACAACACTGCATCTTCACATGGCAGGGGTGGAAAGCCAAAAACAAAATAAAACAGGCCTAGGACCCTCCTTTCAACTTCTTTTATAAGGTCACTAATCTCACTCAAGAGAGCTCCAGCCTCATGACTTAATCACTTTCTAAAAGCTCTACCTCTCAATACTATCACATTGGTGATTAAGTTTCAACATAAGAATTTGGGGGGACACATTCAGCCCATCACATACATCATCAAGTGTAGCCCTTCACAGTGTTTTTACTTGGTTTGTTGTGTATTTATTTCAAGGGCATTATCATTGCTACAGTTGTCTACAGAACTTCTCTATGGGGATTGTCACAGAGCCAATTTCCTAACTCCTCAGGAAAATCAGCTCCATTGAACATCACGGGACCTTACATAGATTAAAGTTCTCCTCATAACCAAATATATATTATTCTCCCACCTTCCATCTTTACCTCTTTGAATTCAAGAATTAAATTTGCAAACTATCCATATCAGTAAAAAAAAATAACATTAAATAAAAATAAATAATAACAAAAAATACAGGAGATTTACACACTAAAAAAAAAAAAAGATTAAATCATGAACTATAGGCCAGGCCATCTTGCTCCCATTCTGCTCTCTCCCAGCTGCTGCTCTAGCACTGAGTCTAATCTGAGTTCCACAGAGTAGCCCATGGGAACAAGCTGAGGCTATTGATGAGCGGGTCTCATTTGGTTCACATCAGGAGTCAGACTAGCTGGGGCGAGTTCATTTGTGACCTGCTTGCGTTAAGTACTATTACATAATAATATAGAAGAAACTGGCGGGAAGCCTTTATGCATCATCTACAAGTAAAATCACTTTAAGTAGAGGACTGCCTGCACAGCTCCAAACTCAAGTGCACACAATTAAAACATGCCACAAAACACAGTGTTAAATCTCTAAAGACATCCCAGTGACACCAAATCTGTTTTTCTAATGGCACACACGACTGCTTTAAAACACCTCAAACACTACCTTATTCAGTTGTGATTTTAAAGAATCTATAACCTCCTTCAGATCTCCCTATTAAGACCAGAGGTTTTTCATTACATCTCTGTTATAACACTAGATAGTGCTTCCTTTAACTTAAGCCTGTTTCCTCTCTATCCACCCAGAGGAAACAAAAACATGTTTCTTTTAATATCCCTTTATGCAAGTAAGTAAGTCCCCTTTAGCTTTCCAGCACTAAGATACATTAAGTCCAGAGTTGCTAAGCAATTTTCAAGCCTTTTGATTAGTTTCCCCAAATCAGCATCTCAAACTACATTTCAAGTCTATGTTTATATTCATTTTGGTGTATAGTGACCCAGTAAGTGACTGTGCTCTTCAGATTTCTTTTTAATTCTTAATTTTTGTGAGTACATAGTAGGTGTACATATTTGTGGGGTACATGAGATATTTTGATACAGACATACAACATACAATGTATCAAAATAATAATATAAGGATAAATGGAATTACCTCAAGCATTTATCATTTGTGTTAAAAACAATCCAATTATACTCTTTTAGTTATTTTTAAATATACAATTAAATTATTATTGACTATAGTCACTCTATTGTGCTATCAACAACTAGATCTCATTCATTCTTTCTTAAGATTTTTAAAGTGAGAATATATACTTGGAAGCTTATTTTCATCTCCCAAGCAAGAGAACAATAAAACCAAATAGAACAAAATTAATAACAAACAATAAGCCTCATCAGGGGAGATGATTTTCCTCAGGTGTGTTACTCTTAGGCTCCAGATGAGCACAACCAGCATACATTTCAAGTAAGTAGATTAAAAAAATACCAGAAATTGCCATTTATCATGCAAGTTTTTCTGAATAAAAAATAATTTTTATAAAAAACATTTGTAAGATTTTTAAGGAAATTTATTCAATGATTTAACCTTGGAAGTGTCTCTCCTTTTGGAATATATTGTATAATGGAGAACTTTCCACAGAGTCTCCATTTTAAAATCAGCCTGGTTAGAAATGTACTTAAAGCATCATCATCAATAGAATATACCTTGGAAAGGATACAGAGTGATAGCCAAGCACTTGACTTTTGGAAATAGGCTGTCCTGGTTAAATATCTCAGCTCAGCCACTAAGAATCTTTGTGCCTCAGTTTCCTCATAGAAACTAACCTATTTCATGGGTTCATGAGAAGATTTGAGATTATACCCATAAGGCACTTACTGCAATTCCTAGAACAATGTAAGAGCTCAATTAATGTTAGTCATTATTATGCTGACTTCTAAGTAATTGCTTACTCTTCCATTCCCAGACTTCAAATATATCTTTAAAAATGTAAAAACAACCAATTAATTCCTAGCAAAGATAGAGGATTTCTTTTTCTTTTTTTTTTTTTTTTTTTTTTTTTTTGAGACAGAATCTCGCTCTGTCATCAGGCTGGAGTGCAGTGGCGCAATCCCTCACTGCAACCTCAGCCTCCCGGGGTCAAGCGATTCTACTGCCTCAGCCTCCCGAGTAGCTGGGACTACAGGCGCGTGCCACCATGTCCAGCTAATTTTTGTATTTTCAGTAGAGACGAGGTTTCACCATGTTAGCCAGGATGGTCTCAATCTCCTGACCTCGTGATCCGCCCTCCTCGGCCTCCCAAAGTGCTGGGATTACAGGCATGAACCACCACGCCTGGCTCAAAGATAGAGGTTTTCTATTCTAAAATATTAATTTTACTCTACCAGTCTTTTTGTTTGTCCTGAAAATTAGTTTTTCTTTATTTTTTACAAGAGTTACCAATAGTTAATCCATCCTTGCTGTACCTTATCATTATAGTGCCCAACATTTTACACATTTGTCGTCCTCCTACTGCTCTCAGTTCAAAAGACCCCTTACCAAACAAACTATTATTAGCTTCCAGGATTCCATTTTTACTGTTTTTTCAGCCTTCCATCAGGACCTAATGGACTCAAATAGAGTCTACTATAAGGTTTATATATTGTTTGTATTACTCAGGTTTGGTTTTAAAGGTTCATAGCAAAACGTTCATTTTGAGCATATACAATTTGTTGATACTTTAACAACATTCTCTCAGGTGCATAATCATTCCAAAAAAAGAATAATAAAGTGAAAATTTCATTGATACAATTTTATTTACTATTTGTAATAGGCCAAGAAAAGGGAACAGTGAAAGCAAGAAGATTTGTACCCATAACATACACAGCTTATTGTTGATTAGA
Source organism: Theropithecus gelada (assembly GCF_003255815.1). Taxonomy (NCBI): domain Eukaryota; kingdom Metazoa; phylum Chordata; class Mammalia; order Primates; family Cercopithecidae; genus Theropithecus; species Theropithecus gelada. Next base: position 135,582,482 of record NC_037670.1, read on the forward strand.
ATTCCAAAATCAAATCAAGTCCTTAATTAATAACCCCTTTAAATTATTTTATTTTGTGGCTGAATTACCACACTGATACTTATTCATTTAATTATGCCCTGGCCCACAGAACTGACATTTTTACTGGCAGGTTATGAAATGTTTGTTAAAGCTATGAAGTCTAATTATAAAAGCCTTCTTTCAGAGGCTCACAAAGGATGGAGAAGAGCTAGAAAATTATCTCCCTGGTGCCAAAGGAAGAGTTATAAAACAAATGAAAACAAATAGAGTAAAATCAGACGAATGATACTTATGTAGGTAGTTCAGAGAACACATGGATGGGAAGCTGGGCATAGAATACACAGCAGAAAATGCAAAGATTGCTCTGTTGCCATCCTTTGGGTCTTTACAGAAAATGCTATTATTTACTTTCTTTCTTCAATGGGATTGGCTGCAACTGAAGTTTCATAATTGCTAATATGTTACCATTACTCAAATAAGTAAAACTTGGGAGCAATAGATTTTTAAAATTGGCTATCTCAAAGAAAGTGTCTTTATAATCATCTAATTATCCTTTGAGGCAACTTACGTACACATGCTGTAAACATTCACTCTCTTACTTCCATGGGTGCTGCCTCCATGTTTATAGTTTAAAACTGATGGCATTATAAGAATCTGTGATGAGAACTTAGCACAATTTGTTTATTTCTTCAGAAATCTGAAAGTAATGTTCAGAAAGTAAGAACTCATGGCCGGGCGCGGTGGCTCACGCCTGTAGTCCCAGCACTTTGGGAGGCCAACGCCGGCGGATCACGAGGTCAGGAGATCGAGACCATTCTGGCTAACACGATGAAACTCCATCTCTACTAAAAATACAAAAAATTAGCCAGGCATGGTGGCATGCACCTGTAGTTCCAGCTACTTCGGAGGCTGAGGCAGGAGAATCGCTTGAACTCGGGAGGCGGAGGTTGCAGTGACCTGAGATCACACCACTGCACTCCACCTGGGCGACAGAGCGAGACTCCTTCTCAAAAAACAAAAAGTAAAAACTCACTAATTACAGATTAAACTCAAAAATGAATATGTAGTTTCAGCTAATAAAGGTGGTAAAACTCATATTTACTTTTAATTTATTCACATACCAATACAGTATTTCTCTAGTCTAAATGCCAAACATTTAGCTATATTCAATCAAGATTGCTTAGCCAGATAAATAATTACCACCTTTATCAGAATAAGATACCCTCCTATAATAATCAGCCTTTAGGAACAAATGACTTTTTCAAAGACACAATTGTGTTAAATGAATCTCTAAAGAGACTGATTACTCTAGCAACAACACAGAACAGTATTTGAACTATAAAATAACTCTTCTTTGTTACTCTTTATTATATACACAAGTATAACATCAAGAAACTACCCAGAAATAGGTGGGCAGGACACTTACAGGTGGGCCTCAAGGTTCGGGTCAAGAAGAGAAAAATGACTCAGATATTCTTGATCTCTAGGCCTCATCGTGCCTACTTCTAGGCCTACCTATGCTATATGCCTGTTAGCCCTGTTCCAGTTCATGGGAGGGAATTACAGTACCCTTCCTGTCCCCTCAGAGTCCAAGCAAGGTGTTCTTTGCCAAGAGTGAACAATCAATCTCTTCTCCTTGTCCTCACCTTTTAGTGGAGGCTTTGCTTCAGAGTAGCTCCTTGTATCTCCTTTTGGCTGAGTAACTCCTTTCCAAATAGCTCCATTTGGTAGGAGACTTTGTTTTTTGCTTTCTTGACTCTCTGCCTCACCTTAATTACAATTACCCCAGCTTCAGCAATTCTCTAGGAAGAGACTCCTGATAGGAAGATTAGTAGAGAATTAGTTGATTAGTTAGGATATTTGTCTTAATAATTAGAAAGTACATCTGTTTTAAAGATAGAGCACACATTCAACATAATTATGTGGCTATCTTTATTCATCAGCTTAAAGTTTTTAAGCTGGGTTTATTTCACATGTAAACTCAGAAGTGCAAAAACTAACAAAATTCCTTGAAACTACTCTTGTTATGTCTAGGTAGAAGTCTCTTCAACCAGGCAGTTAGGTGTCTCATTATTCTTAGAAAACTCTAAGGACTACCTGTATTTATTTTATAACCCAATTAAGGTATCTTCTCACTACCATTGGAAAGAAATATTTCTCTTTTCTTATGCTTGACATATTTTTAAGTATCACACATTTTTAAGTGTGTTCCCTTTTCTAGTTTTACTACCTGGTTAATATTTAAAAAAAAAAAAAAACTACATCTGCCTATACGTATGTTCTTAATCATAAGACTGCCCTCTAAGGGAAGGTATTCAACAAAAAACAAAAACTGATCTTAATACCATGATATTAGTGTACTGAAATAAGAACCACGATTAAGAAATATTAATATACAAAGAGTAATCTTTTTCTGAGAGTGAGAACTGGAACAAAATGAGACCAAAATTACTTAAAATGAGAAATAATGAGAAATTCTTGTGTTGTGTCTCCGAACAGTGCAGATAAGGATAAGGCCTTTGGCTTTACCTGGATCGACCTTGGATAAAAGAGGAAAGAGAAATAGAATAAGAAATTTAATTTAAGCAAAAATTTTCTTCTTCTTCCTAAAAAATATTATATTCAGTCAGTTGCTCTATCCACCAACTCATTTAATAAATATTTATTGAGTCAGTATATAAAACTTTATAAAATCCCATAAAGTATAAGAAGAAATACAAGAAAACTAAATACTTCAAGGAAATACTACAGAAAGTGCTACAAGAGTTCAGAGGAAGGAAACTTCATATGATTAGCCTGCACAGATGTGAATCCCTTTCAGATAAGCCCCAAAACATAAATTGGATTTTCACCAAAGGAGTTAAGGTGGAGGGCATCCTGCATAACTGGGAGGAAATGACTCTATGTGGAACTACAAAAGCGAAAGTGTGGAAAGAAGAAAGCAATGGGCTATTCAGAGAAAGAGAGACAAAAATGAAGAAAAAAAGGAAAGACATAAGAAAGACACTTTGAGTTTAAAGCATGCTGCAATTCAATGGGAGGAGTAGGAAATACGGTTGGAATCAGAACTGAACCAGGTCAAAACGTCGTTGAATATTAGACCCAATCTATTTAATCTGTAAGAAACAAGGACCCTGAGAAAGATTCTGACCAAGGGTATACGATCAGAAGCTTGACAGATAAATGTAGTATACTTGTAAAGCCATACTATGAAAAATTTGGGGATTATTCGAACACAAATTATCACCTGGAAAAAGACAGAAAACAAGGCAGAAGACTGTGCAGAGAGGTTGGAATATTCAAAACTTCAGATTAGAAGATTGAAATCCTACTTAATGTTGCTCTTGTCTTTCTATACTATAGATGAAACTAAGGTAATCATTAAATCATCCTAAGCATTTGTATTGCCATTTTGACAGTCTTCATCTTGATCTACTAAACCAGATCAATCTCAATCTCTCTCTCTCTCTCTCTCTCTCTCTCTCTCTCTCTCTCTCAACTTTCTGGGGGAATTATAAGGATGAGTCAGGGAACCCTAATCTAGAAGATTAATTTTATTTTATAAAATAATAGTTCATAGATTTTCCTTTAAAGAGCAAACAACTTTTTCCTTCAAAGAGCAAACAATCATTACGGCCAGATGCAGTGCCTCATGCCTGTAATCCCAGCACTTTGGAAGGCCGAGGCAGGTGGATCACTAGAGTCCAGGAGTTCATGACCAGCCTGGGCAATTTGGCAAAAGCCTGTCTCTATAAAAAATACAACAACAACAACAAAAAAAAAAAAAAACAGCGAGGTACGGTGGTACACACCTGTGTTCCCAGCTGTTCAGGAGGCTGAGGTGACAGGATCATTTAGGCCCGGGAGGCGGAGGCTGCAGTGAGCTGAGATCACACCACTGCACTCTAGCCTAGGCAACAGAGTGGGACCCTGTACCCTACTACCCAAAAAAACCAGGGGCGTGGCAAACAATAATTATTGCTACCATCACAAAAATATAAATGTTTTCATATACACAATGGGTGAATAAAATGATTTTAAAAAATAATTTTTACACACAGTGGGGTCTGGTTGAAAAAGGAGAGCAATTCTAAAGGTAAAGGATAACAACATGTTAGATTTGTGGATTCCATGGGGCATCGGCTATTTATTTATGTCTGCCCAGTGCATTTCCCATCTCCTGCTCTGTCCTTGGGTGGACTACCCGTCTCATTCCATGTGCTCTGGTGGAGTTCTCAATCCTCATGACGGCAGCCCATCTAGAGCAGAGGCTGCCATGACACAGCTTCAGTGGAGGATGTGTTTCCACGACTACGCTCTCCACAGAACTGGCAGGGGCTGGAAGCAGCCAGAAGCCCCACCCTCCCAGGCACAGCTGCAGTGGCGGCTCCAAACCCAGGCATTTCTGTACTCTTGGAGGCCAGGAAAGGCCCCCTGTCTCTTCAGGCTCAGAAGTGTCTGCTCTCACTGCCTGGCCTCTCGTTGCTCCCTGCACTTGCTCCAATCTTGGAGTGGAGTTGAGGCCTAGCCCAGGTGCTGTCACAATCAGGCTGGGTGTGCACACACTAAGGGCAGCACTGACATACCAGCGATCCTGCTGCCTCAGCCCCCTCCAGGCTTTGGGTGCCAATGACCATGGGAGGGAGGCTGAGTGGAGCCTGAAGGCAGCTTGGTGCTGGCCTGCAGGCACCCCACAGCACAAACAGCCTGGGTGCCATGAACTGTGGCAGGAGGCAGACAGGCTCCTGAGTGGAAGGGGGTGGGTCCGTAGTGAAGCCCCACATTCAAGCTGCAGAGGGCCTGAAGCCCTCTAGGGGCCAGGCTGCTGGTGGTGCAAACCAGAGTGGGAACTTGTGGTACTTTCCAGCCCTGCCCATGGCCACTCATGGACCAATTGGTGCACACTTCCTCCCCTCTGAGGCCCACAAGAGCTCCAGACTCAGCCAGACTCAAAAAATTGATGGAACCCACTTCAGGCTCTCCTCTCTGCTGAGAGCTAAAGAGACGACAGGATGACCAGTTGTGGAGAGGAGCTACCCACACCAGGATCACCTCTCTGATGAGAGCTGAACATTTGAAGGGATGACCTGCCTGTGGAGAGGAGCTATTCAATGTGGGTCTCCTCTGAGTTGTTCTGTTGCTCAATAAAGTTCCTCTTTGCCTTGTTCACTCTCCACCTGTCCACATACCTCATTCTTCCTGGACTCAGGACAAGAACTTGGGACCCACCAAATGGCAGGGCTAAAAGAGCTTTAACAAAAACAGGGCTGAAACACATCCCTTGCTTGCCACATAGATGGTGATAAGAAGGAGAGAAAGAAAAGGAGAGAAGAGCTATGGTCCTTCAGGGACCCCAGATCTAGGAGCTCCTTGAGCCTGGGCTGTGACATCTTCTTTGGGGCTCTTCCTATTCCTGGAATCTCCAAGCTTCTGTGTACCACCACATTCCCAGTGCCAACCATGGAAGCTGCTTGCGGTATGCCTGGTCCGATAGCAGCCTCTCAGGGAGCTGGCATGCTGGTGGAAGGGCTTATGGGGTGCCAGTTTAGTCAGTCACCCCTGTATAGGACACTTATGAAACATCATAGGGGCCTCTGAAGAGAAACATCTCCTTATTGCTATTGTGTCCCCAGGCCAGTGAGCATGACCTGTTCTGCCGCTTTACAAAGAATGCTCAGGGCTGAAAGCACTGGAATGTGACCAGACATCCTGGCTCCTTGTAAAACCAGCTCCCACTACCTGCAGCCCCAAGTTAAAGATTATCTTAGTAGTTGGACATATGCTTTTAGCTTAAAGGAAATTCACATAACTGCCACTGCTATAAATCTTTCCAGTGATGTACGCTCCCCCTCCTTCACCATTTTACCCCATACCATCCCCTTCTTAGATCAAAAGATTTTACTCAATAAATTGCCAAGAAACCACAGCTCTGGGCCTTCTGCAGCCTTCACTCTAGCAAATGGCCCCATGGACCTGCTTTTACTCTTAACTTGTCTTTTCTCATTCCTTTGTCGCCACCGGACTTCAAGTACCCACAGCCGGGGTTGGGACTGATCACCCCAACACTAGCACCCATGCTAGTGCCTGGAACTGCCTGCCCTGCTGCAGCCAGCATGCCTGGCTGTGCGCAATGGTCAGACCCCATGCTCGCTTGCACACCTCTCACCACTCCGTGCCTGGCTCACCCTTGGCAGGCATAGGATCCAGGCTGGTAGCATAAGCCAAGTGCAGCCTTCCAGGTCAAGTGAGCAGAACAAGCCCAGCGGGCCTAAGCGAAACTCCAGCAAATGCGCCACTGGCCAAAGAGGTTTCCGACTGGCAAAGTAACATTCCAAGGATCCTGTAACACTCAAACTTGAATTTTGCCAAGGGCCTGGCCACTTACATTGAACCTCCATGCACAGTGGCTGGATACAAAGGTTGGCCAGAAGACCAAAGCAACGTCAATTAGATTTGTTCCCTGGAATTTTTAAGTGTTCACTGAGAGACAGAGTTCTATTCTAGTAGCACTCTCTCTGCTATTTCCTCAAAGTACTTATAGTTTTCTTGTATTTTTCCACGTATTTCATGGGATTTCACAAAGTCTCATATAAAGACTCAATAAATATTTGTTAAATGAATTGGACAGAGCAACTGAACTGAATATATTATTTTTATAAGAAGGTGCGTATCTCCCTCATTCTGGGCTACAATAATGTATATCTGGAGATACCTGCCACCATGTGCCTGTCTGAACCTTGCCCCATATAGGATAAGATGAAACAAATACACAAAGAAGCATAACTGAGAAATAAAGATGAGACAAAGAGAGAGACGAAAATGTCATACCACCATTGGCGCTCCAGGAGTTTCCTGAGGTCAGTTATACCCCAGGACTTCCCAGTTTCATGAATCAATAAACTATGCTCCAAATTCACTAATCTAGCCCATGAAATGTTTATGTAAGCTTTGATTTGGATTTCTGTCATTTCTAATCCCCAAATCCCTGATACACAAATTTGTTATGGGCCAGGCGCAGTGGCTCACACCTGTAATTCTAGCACTTTGAGAACTCAAGGTGGGTGGATCACGAGATCAGGAGTTTGAGACCAGCCTGGCCAACATGGTGAAACCCCGTCTCTACTAAAAATAAAAAAATTAGCTGGGTGTGGTGGTGGGCACCTGTAATCCCAGCTACTCAGGAGGTTGAGGCAGAAGAATTGCTTGAACCCAGGAGGCGGAGGTTGTAGTGAGCCAAGATTGTACCACTGCACTGCAGCCTGAGTGACTGAACAAGACTGTCCCAAAAACAACAACAATAACAAAACAAATATGTTATGATGCCCAGCCCAGAACAGTGGTCTGTGCAGCTAAGCAGCATGAATGAACTCCAAGGTGCTGAGTACTTCAGAGGTGCAGGAAGGAGGAAGGGGAAAGACTAAGTCAAGCTTCACCAGAGAAGGGAAAAATCTGATATCTATTATGATGTCCACAGTCTCTGCTTCAAGATGATGTCACTGTTCTAAATCCATCAGAAAATTGGATAAAATTAGAGCTGCCTATATTACCTCCCCACAGGCATGCTTGTAAGATTTAATTATACAACTGAAGACTGACCACTGCTTTTGTCTAAGCAAACATTCTAGAGCATATTTCTCAATGGTTAACTGAAAGTCACATTTTAGAAATGAAGCGAACTCTTCAAGTTATTTTCACCTTTGTTTTTGAATCTAGTTATTCAGGCAATTATTACAAAACAGCCCATTATTCCTGAGAAATACCATTAAGTAGACAGGCTAAACCATGATGTGGAAGGCATTCTCACTAATGGAACTGATACAAGAAGGAAAAGACATCTAAAGATACAATGGGAAAATGTAAGTGCAGACCTTACCTCTAAGGAGCTTGAAAATTCAGTGTTGAGAAAAAGCAGCCATCTTTACACTGAGATTTGTTTAATGAAATTCTTTAAACCACAGAGAAAACTACTCAAAATAAGACTAAAATGATTCCATGTTTATTGGCTCAATAAATAAGCCCAAAATGAAGTAAAGAATGCCTTCATTTACCAGTTCAATATCTTTAGTCAATTAGTGTACACTGGTGATGAATTTCTTTATTTCTTTCTTGGAATATATGTTGACAAGTGAAAAAAAGTCACTTCAATTATAACAAAATGTTTATCATTTTGATAACTTATAACAGTAACAATAATACTTATTAAACACTCAGTGCCAGATACTGTCCTTAACACTTTACATGTATTCCTTCATTCAATCTAGTCAATGACACTTTTGGGGAAGCACTAATTATTTCCTTTTTACAGATGAGAAAACTAAAGCAAAGAAAGGTTACTTAACATGTCTGAGGCCACAGAATAAAAAGCAAAAACAGGTTGGAACTAAAGTAGTTTGGTTACAGCACTAGTGTTCCTAATCATTGGGCTTTAGAATAGATAAAACTCTACTGTATTTCTTTTTGTGTATTAGGCTGTCTGCATGACAGAGAAAGAAAAAAAAAAAAAACAAGTAAATCATGGCAGAATGGAAGAAGTAGCATTTTCTCTCTCTCTCTTTTTTTTTTTTAGACGGAGTTTTGCTCTTGTTGCCTAGGCTGGAATGCAATGGCACAATCTCAGTTCACAGCAACCTCCACGTCCCGGGTTCAAGCAATTCTCCTGGCTTAGCCTCCCGAGTAGCTGGGATTATAGGCATGTGCCATCACGCCCAGCTAATTTTGTATTTTTAGTAGAGATGGGGTTTCTCCATGTTGGTCAGGCTGATCTCGAACTCCCAACCTCAGGAGATCCGCCCACCTCGGCCTCCCAAAGTGCTGGGATTACAGGCATGAGCCACCGCGACCAGCCAGAAGTAGCATTTTCTAAATAAAAGCTAGAAAAAAAAACTGGTTGAGGATGGGAAATGGGGAGGAAATACAGTAGGTGAGAATGGCATGAATAGGGGTACTTTAAAGAAAATGAGAAGCAGCAAGTGGTTTGATGGGGTGTCCTCATAGAGACCTCAGAGTCAGTGATCAAGTAGTGAGGAGCTGGACAGGCCAATGGAACCTCATTTTGAAACATTTGCAATATTGGCTTGATAAATTACAGTTAATTTAGTAGGACTTGGAGATTTACTCATGATTTTGGGACAGAGTGATATGATTTTCTCCTGTACTTTAGGAAAAAGAATCTGAAATTCTGGAGGAAGGCCGTAGTTAGAATGTTACTTTGTGGCTAATCATGATCCAAGTGAGATAATGAAGGCTCAACACTGCCTCAGCCAGAATAGAAAATAGGAAGGAATTGGAGGCTGTAAAAACATTTGACATAGTCGGGGGGAGGGAGAAATTGAGAGATTATAAGAAAACCAGGGGCAAAAAAGAGATGTAATGTATTCCAGGAAGGATTTCATGGTTTAAGAAAACACCACCACCAAAAAGAAAGGAGCCAGCAAAGGCTTCTTGGAGGAAGAGAAACGAGAGTGAAATTTGCTAACTGGGTGAGAGCTGGCTATGAAGGAAGTGGGAGGTAGTAGAGAGGAGAGAGAGAATGGGGAAATTGAAGTAATTCAAGAAGGACTAGATATGCAAAGACCTAGCTACAAGATAATATTTTGTGCCAGAAAAATCAAGACAGAGCCTAAATAAAAGCTGAAAATTGGTTCAAGGAGGGAAGGGATGTAAGGGAGATCAGAGGCCTCAGCTGCAGGTGTTCCCAGATCTTCATTCTGGTGCTCTCCCATTAATGATACTCAGCTATTCTTCATGTGCCTGCTCCTTGGAGCAGTAATTTTATTTTGCCTTGACTTACTCCAGTAGAGACGGGGTTTCTCCCTGTTGGTCAGGCTGATCTCGAACTCCCAACCTCAGGAGATCCGCCCACCTCGGCCTCCCAAAGTGCTGGGATTACAGGCGTGAGCCACCGCGACCAGTTTTAACATGGTTATTAACATGTCTTCTCTGTCATCTTACTCATAGTTTATTTAATCATAATTTTGTCTTGCCATAATCACCCCCATCATCTTAGGGTCATCTGCTAGTTTGTGGTATTCTTTTAACTTTACTTGAATTGCTAACTAATTAACTCCTCCTCTTGAACTGACTAACCCACTCCTAATTTTGAGTCAGGCCAGATCATAGCACTGGTGACCTATAGCTTCACAATTTGTGGATCACATGCTCACCCCCAAACTAATCATCTGTAAGGGTAATTTCATTCAAACCATGACTGCTTCCTCTATTTCTAGTTTTCCCTAAAACCAAAAAGTTACCACATGGCCAGTATTAAATTATTATTATTAATTTGAAATTCTATGCCAAAAAATAAAGGAATAGAAAAAAGCAGCCAAAAAACCAAATGAAATCATGTCCTTTGCAGCAACACAAATGGAGCTGGTGGCCATTATCTCAAGTGAATTAATGTAGGAATAGAAAGCAAAATACCACATGCTCTCACTTATAAGTAGGAACTAAACATTGAGCATTCATGGACATAAACATGGGAACAACAGACACTGGGGACAACTAAAGGGGAAAAAAAGGAAGGGAACCATGGGTTGGAAAACTACCTATTGGGTACTCTGCTCAGTACCTGGGTTCAGTATATCCATGTGACAATCCTACAAATGTATCCTCTGTATCTAAGATAAAAGCTGATTTAAAAAAAAAAAAAAGACCCAAGTCACATGAATAGTGAAGAGGTATAAGCTTTCATACATTTCTAATGTAAAATATATGCTGGTTAACTTTGGTAACCTTGGGGGTAGAAACATATTTTTAATACACAATAAATCAATTAAATAGGCAGGTAATGATTTTATTTTGAAAAAAAATTATAAAAAATCATCATCTGTCCCGTTTTACTCTCCGCAGTCCCTTTCAAGGATATCTTTTCTTGCTAATTTAGAAAATCTGTGTGAAACACTCAAAACAAATTTCATGGTTATATCTTACTAAAATTAGAGAAATAAAATCAATCACTTTCTTTTGAGTCTTTCTATGCTTAATTAAATGTATCCTCTTAGCTACTTTGTTTTTAATCCAATGAATGACAAAGTAATTTTTCTTCTCCTTTTTTTTTTTTTTTTTTTTTTTTTTTGAGATAGGGTCTCACTCTGTCACCCAGGCTGGAGTGCAGTGGCGTGATCTCTGCTCACTACAACCTCCGCCTCCTGGGTTCAAGCGATTTTCCTGCCTCAGCCTCCCAAGTAGCTGGAATTACAGGCACCTGCCACCAAATCCAGTTTCTTTTTTATTTAGTAGAGACAGGGTTTCAACATGTTGGCCAGGCTGGTCTCAAACTTCTGACTTCAGGTGATCTGCCTGCCTCATCTTCCTGAAGTGGTGGGATTACAGGTGTAAGCCACTGCGCCTGGACAATTTGTTTTCAAATTTATGTTAAATCTCACCTAAATAAAATATAGGATATTAAGAATGTTCAGCATCTTGTTCAACATTTAAACAAACTCTAGTACATACTGTGCAGATTATCCAGAGCTCAATAACCATGTTAAAAACAAAAAAAAGAGAGAGAGAGATATTAAAGTAGAACACAGCCACAGGCCAGATCTGGCTTGAAGACTTGTTTTGTTTGACACATACCAGTGCAGCAAAACTGTTTTCTGATGAAATGCTTACATGTATAAATGAAAAACTTCACAGAAAAAATCCAAACTTAAGTCTCCTCCTTAGAAATAAAAACTAAAACCAAAAACCAGAAGTTCTGGCAAAACTATGCCCTCATTCCCACATATCAACAATCACTGCAATCTACATTCTTTAAACTGTGAATTCAGATACTAGTTTGCCATAGTACCCATCACTCCTTATATTTACCATTGGTTAAAAGTGTCAGTGGTTGCAACCACACAGAGACATTATATAGGTACAAGAAGTACTATTTCCTAAGCACGATAAGTACTTTCCAGATCATCTACATGAGCCATTCTGTTCACTGGTGAGACTCCCATGCATACTTATGATCATACCCTTCTGCCTAAAGAAGTTAAGTGTCTTACTCAGAATCAAAAAGTTGCTAAGTAACAGTATTAGACTCGAATCTGAATCTGACCCAAAATCCAATGTTTTTCCAGCTTCTGCACAAATACTGCTAGCAAATAAGTAACAATTATTTTTCCCAAACAAGAATCATGAAGCTATTCTAGCTTATTTGAATATAGCTACTTTTATATTACAAGATCAAACTTACTACACATAACAGGCAAAATATGGAAGGCACCCAGTTAGTCTAACTTCAAAAAAAGATATACATTCTCTCCTTTTTGAATTTTGTCTTATTTCTTTCAACAATAAAAGAAAGGTTAGATACAAAAAGTATCAGATCGCCCACAAATAGGCACTTAAAAAAGAAAAGTATGTCAATCATTGGGTAAGCCTCAGAAGGAAACTGTGGCAAAACATTAATTTTCTCCTCTTTCAGAAACTTCTTTGCTCCAATTCTACTTTCATTCTTTCTAATACAAACCTGAGGCTGGCTCTTACACAAAACTGTTGAAGTCATTCTTTTGTTCCTTCTACATTTCTCATCTGTAAATGTGCTCATCAACTTGTCAACCAGGCTGTTAGAATTTGTATTTAATCTTCACATTCCCTTTCGGCTAAAATTTTCTCCCATTCTTTAATCATTTCCTATCTTGATTACTATAATTTCTTTTTTATTGTCCTCTTGAAATTCATACTTGTTAAGTCATGTACGGCCAGAATATATAGCTAAAATAACATTTCCTTCCAACTGTCTTTCTCTTCACAAATACATCTCCATTCTCTCTCGGAAAATTCCAATTTGCCTTCGGATCATTCCAGGTACCTCACTGTAATTGTCTTCTCTGTCACTAGAGTATGGAGTCACACATGTCACCAATTTTGTCATCTCACTTTCCTTTGAGGAGGTCCCAAGTAGATATTCAATGAAATAGTCTCTTTTCAAGAGCATTGTTTTAAAATGTTGCCTATCAAGCTAGATAACAAGAAAACAGATGAAGGATTAACTATATGAGTATTTCATTTCTTCCCTAGAAAAAGAGGAAATGATTCAAGATATATTCCACAGTTTAAACTTGCTTTGAATTTTAGTTTTTGGAATGTATTTTTATCACAAATTGTCAATTTATGACTGCATAAATTTATGGTGTACAAAGTGATGTTATGATTTACGAATACAATGTAGAATAATAAAATCAAGCTTGTTAACACATCCATCACGTCAAATACTTACCACTCTTCTGTGGTGAGAACATTTGAAATTTATTCTCAGCAATTTAAAAATGTACAATACTCTATTATTAACTATATTCACCACACTGTGCAATAGAACTAAAAAGAAATACCATATTCCTCCTGTCTACCTGAATTTGTACCCTTAAAGTGGAATTTTCAAGGAAATGGTTTCTCAGATTCTAACATCTTTTGGCAAAAGATGAGACATCCAATTATATCATATGAGGCACTAACAAATGCAAATAGACTAACCATATAATCAAAAGAATATCATTTAAGGCAATAAGCCCTTCAACTTCAGAAGGCTTGGCTTTATGACTATGTTCAGTCAACCACATAACCATTTTGAAGTCTTGCAGTGGATAAAATAACACCTTTGAAAGGTGGGGGAAAAGAAGAAAAGACATTTTATAAAATGCATGCAAGTGATTTTTCCCATATCAATACTTGAAATAAAACCCTAAATGGCACATTTTAATTTTCCCTTTGTAATTTTCTGGGGAAAAAATGCCAGTGTAAATTCTTATCAAAGACATTCCTCATCTTCTGATCTCTCTCTCTCTCTCTCTCTCTCTCCCCCCCCCCCCCCCCCCCCCCCCCCCCAACAATATGCAGTGGAGTTAAAATGTTCCTGGTTAGGAATATTTTTCTCTGTTCTGCAATCTGTAGTAATTCTTTATCTTAAAGCTAGTTCTCCTTTTGGTGTTAGAATGGTGGCCAGGAGCCCAGCAGAACAGAAAGAGAATCAATTCAAGAAACTCTCCCAGTGAGAATAAAGGAAGACCTGTCCAGGGATGTACCAGCACTACTCCTAATATCAGTCCACTTAAGTGGGTACCTGACCCTTTTCACATGAAACAAGAAGTGGTAAGAAAGGTGGTGTTCACCTTAGACTAATAAAGCCCACTCATGGAGCTTGGATTAGGCTCAGCTTCTCCTGAAGCATTTAGCCTACAGCAGAGTAGAGCAGAGTGAAGAAACTAGGATATACTGTAAGGAAGGAATAAAGGGGATATCAATGCTGAGTACAACTAAAAATGTCCATTGAGTCAGAATGAGAATTGTGACAGAATTATCCAATCTCCTTTATCTTTTATAAACAATAACAAAACTAGTATATTTTATATTCTGATTAGAAGCAAATAACAATAGTTCCAGGTAAGATTTATCTCAAAATTATGATGCTAAAGAATAATCAATATGAATGAAATTCTAATACAAGGAAGAAAAACTGCTTGATATGAAATAACTATCAATCTTCCCTATATATTCTATAAATCTTATTTTTTAATATAAAAATTAAGTTTAATATTTTTCACAAGATTAGATCTCTACTATGAACTGAAAGTCTTCGATATCTCTCTGAAGGTGAGTATTAGAATCAACGGAAGCAGTATTTTTCATGTTCTTCACTTTTCTTTTCAAAATCATGAGCTATGGAAAAGGCTATTGCCTTTTTGTGCTTTCATAAGCAGTAAACATCAAAGGATTCTATGATGGACAGAAAATTTGTATCCTAGGGACAATAATAAAATCTTCTCTATTTATTCACTCTTTCCCTATATATGAATTGTTTAGCTTAGCATTTATGGTCTTTGTAAACAAATAGCAAAATATAAACAAGTATCCCAAGTATCTGCTCCTGTTCTAAAGTTTTCTTATGCAAGTCATCACCAGACCTGGTAAACCAAGGTTTTACAAGTCTTACCAATTTCTGTGCACTTCCTTTTAAACTTTTCAACTCTTATAAATGTCATATTTCTTATGAAAATTAATGTCTTCCTCCTGAAAGAGCTGCAAATAAATAATGCATGTACCTATACTATTATGTTGTATTGCCCACATTTAATAAAACAAAAGTGTAAACTTTCAACATATTTTCAAAAGTGTTATCAGTTTTTTTCCATTACAATGTTAAAGAGAAATGCACCAATAAACCCCAGGCAACATAAATAAAATGTTCCCCATATGGTCTTAAATTAAATCACAGAAATATCCAAAGCTATACAATCAGCTAGATCTAAAATATTTTCATTAACCTAACCACAGCTGTAAAAGTCTGGAGGTGGGAGATCTCCAATTAACCTAGTTCATAATGAATAAGGCTTTAATTCAGTCAGGTACTAAAATAGTTGTTTTTTCTGATTAATTATTTCAGGCTGACCAGTTATAGGCCAGGGCTACGTACATCAATGTCACTCACTTGGTTAGCAATGACACCAGTGGAAATTACTTTCCCATGAACAGTTCTGAAATCTGAGCCCCTGACTAAAGCCGGTTATTACAAAAGTATAATAAATCTTGGAAATCGAGGACCTGCCTCTTCTAATACAAAATAATAAATATTTTTCTTAAAATCCCAGAGTTCTGCTTAAAATATGAAATAACAAATACATCCACAACTAAGAATATCTATACAAGATCAAAAGTCATCTATGTTGAGCACTAAAATTTATGAAGGAGTGAAAGAGGGCATGAAATAGAGGTATTAAGATAGAAAGAAAAAGACTATATGGCTAACAAAATCAACTACTGATGTGTGTTATACTATTTGGGTTTAGCTGTTTAGCTGTTAACCATCACAAGTTATTTTTACATGGAAATTTATAACTTCCTCTACTTTGAAATGCCAAACTCCTAAAAAATTTTAAAAGCCACTTTCTGAAATCTAGAATAATGACCCAATTACAGTAAAATCATAACCTTTTTTTTCTTTGTTTGAGGCACTATTTCTAAAAGTGTAATCCTAAGACCACCTGCGATCATCAATATGCTGACCAAGACCTAATAAACCAGAATCTCTGGAAGTAAGGCCTAGGACCTTAGATTTTAAATTAATATTGCAGGTATTAATATTTCTGCATTGGTTTGAGCTATTGTATTTGCCAGTGCATAAATTTTAAGTAAATAGAGCTAGCTAAACATGAAAATTAGCTCTACTGATATCATAAAATTAATTCACATATTATTCAAATTAAGTGAGTCTGTATTCTTGCTTACATATTTTATTATGATTTCATAGGATGCATTATCTTATGAAAGAATGAAATCACATCTAATTTAATATGGCTGTCTTTTTACCTTAGCTGTCAGTATTCTACGATCTCAAATCACTGTTTGGTGGAATCAAATTCAACTACAATAATTAAACAGTACCACTAATTTTTTTGCTCTATAAAACAGGAAATTAATCATTTTTTTAATCTTTCTTAACCTGTTTCTATTGTGTTTAATCTGAAAAGCTTTCTCAATAAATTAATGGAAGTAAATGAGGTATCCATAAGCAACAAAGTGATCTTAGAGTAGTGAAAGAATGATTCAAGCAATGGGAATATTATTTTAACTTCTTTTATCAGAAGCCAATAAACAGCTAGTGGAAAAAGAAATTTCACAAAATAAATTTGGAACCTAATTCTCTGACTACAAATTTATGCTCGCACTATTTCTCCAAGCTCCACTATAGAATTATGTCACTTATATTTTATGTCACTTATCTGCCAGGTTGGTGCAAAAGTAATTGCGGTTTTTGCCATTTGAAACCTAATATTACATTTTTCCAGTTAGTATTAAAGAACAAACCACTGACCCTATTCCCACCATATTAAAGCAGCACAGGCTCACAAAGGAAAAATATGAAATCAATTTCAAAGTCAGAGCTGAGCTTCTACTTATAATTCCTTTATATGTATTATAAAGTAAAATATTTTATAGGTATCATAAGGTATAAAAAATGAAGAGTAAAATATTTTTTGGCTACCAGATAAAAAACAAATCCTTTTTAAAACAAGTTCAGATTTCGAAACAAATCTGACGGTATTTCTGAATACGTAAAATAAATTTCTTTAAATTATTTGGAGGCATAAAAGCTAGATTTAATTGCAGATTTGTAAAGATGGTTTAACATCAGAAAATTTATTATATTAAATGCAGGAAAAATAATTGTTAAATTAAATTTTCATTTGAGATAAAAAGTCTTCTGTATTACTCAGGCTTCTCCAGAGAAACATGATGGATGGATGGATGGATGGATGGATGGATGGATGGATGGATGGATGGATGGATGGATGGATGGATGGATACAGAGGAAGACAGAGAAGAGAGACAGAGACTGATAGATATACAGACACACAGATATTTACTATAAGGTACTGGCTCATGTGATCATGGAAGTAAAGTCCTATAATTTTCCCTCTGCAAGCTGGAGACTCAGGAAAGACAGTGATGTAGTTTGAAGACCTGAGAACCAGAGAGTCAGTGGTATAGATTCCAGTATGAGTCTGAAGGCCTAAGAACCAGGGTAACCGAGGGCAAGAGATGGGTGCTACAGTTCAACAGTCAGGCAGATAATGAATTCAGCTTTCCTCCACCTTTTTGTTCTATTTAGACCCTCAACAGATGGTTTGATGTCCACCCACATTGGAAAGGGCCATTTGCTTACTAAGTTCACCATTTTAAATGCTTACCTCTTCGAGAAACACCTTCACAGACACAACCTAAAATAATGTTTAACCAGATATCTGAGCATCCTGTTACCTAGTCAAGTTGACACATAAAATTAACCACCACACCTTCACAAACAAGGAGTAAAGGAAGCATCTCTACCCAAATACAGAGTAACGTAGAGTATCTCTTAAGAGCTTACAGCAAATATCACAAACTGAAATTTTAGTCACATTATCATTAACATAAAAACAAAACTGCTTCTCTCATACTGCCTAGAGATAATAGTCAATGCCTCAAGACTATTTGAAAAATTTAAGAAATAGGTATTAGAAAATTACCCACATCTGTATGTTATGACCACCAAAATAGAAAATTTTAATGGATTCTATAGCAAATTATTAGAAGACTTCAAAAGTAGTTTAAGACTAGCAAACAAAAACTACAGACTTTCTATATACAAGAAACAAGCATTTCAATACTGAAACAGAGAGAGAGAGAGAGAGAATGTGAGCCTACACACACTAGCAACAATAAAAACATACGGTACACAGGGGAAAATGTGTATAATCACATTATGGGGAAAATTATAAAACCTTAGCTCTATGTAATGAAAAGTAATTCCATGTTCACATGTGGGAAAAAAACATAAATACAGCAAATTTGTGGCAACTAATGTGTCAATCTGAAGTCATTCCATAGAGTTTTTAATAGAAGTTGATAATGTAATCCCAAAATTCATATAGAAGGCCAAACAGCTAAGAATAACAATGATAATTATGAAAACGTAGTACAAGGTAGAAAAAAGTCTCCTGCCAGATACTGAAACTATCATTATTAGAACAGCATAGCATTAGGCCAGAGACGCATAGCTAGACTAAAACGACAGAACAAAGAGCAGAGAAACAGATCCATGCCAGCATGGACATGAAATATCAAAGTGATGCCATCACAATTGGCGGGGGGATGATAGGGGAAAAGTAAATCCCTACCCAAGACTAGCTACAAAGTAAAAGGGGATTTACTTTTTTCTTGTCTTCCCCCACTGATGTATAATGCCACCACTAATTCCTAATTATAATGCCACCTCAATTTCTGACAGGTGAGACCTAAATGTGAAAAGCAAGATATGTATATATATTAGAGGTATAATGCTGCCTCCAGGTTCCTGATCTGTAATCCCACCTCAGTTCCTGATTGATGAGACCTAAATGTGAAAATTAAAATATAGAAAAACATATCTTTATAACACAAGAGTAAGAAAATTCCTAAACAAGAAAAATACCTATGCCTAACAACAACAACAAGACTCTGCCACGTAGAAATAAAAATTTTTGTGCAAAAAAAAACACATGAGCAAAACTAAGATAAACTACAGACTTGAGATATTGTCAAGACTTATGACTAACAGATGATTATTATCCAAAATGTAAAACGACACCTACACATCAACAGTAATTCTTTTAAAGCTTAACAACCAAAAAGAAAAATGAAAGTAGGATAGAAACAAACATTTCACAGAGGGAAAATAGTCAATATGCATATGAAAAGATGTTCAGCCTCAGTAGTAATCAGGGAGATGTGCAATAAAACTTTAAGGAGATGATATTTGGATATATTAAAATTTATAATCTAACAATACCAAGTTTTATGAGGTGAGCTGAAAATGAAACATTCTTATATAAGAACATAAGTGAGTAAGGAATGCAGAAGTGTATAAAATAGCAAAACTACTTTTGAAAATAAGCTGACAATATTTAATAAATTAAACAAATGTATACCAAAGACCTGGCAATTCCATTTCTAGGTATACACCCTAAAAAAACTGTGGATAGGGAAGTATCCATGTGGAAGTCCATGTGGATAGGGAAGTATACATAACAATGTCCTGATATCACTCCATATAGCAAGAATTGAAAAGAACCTACATAGCCATCAAGAGTAGAACATATACATGAATTATGGCATACTCACTAAAGAATACTACACATTGTATACTTACATCAGAGTTACATATATAAATATGAATCATCTCAAAAGCAATATTGAATTAAAAAACTGTTGCAAAATGACATAGAATGATACCAAATTTTATAAACTATTAAAACATGAAAAACACTATATATATTTATCGATACAAACATATGTATCAAAATATAAAAACATGCATCATGGAAAAATGAGCAGTAAATTCAGAATTATAATTAACTCTTGGTAGTGATGGATACAGCCTCACAACAAGGTATACAGTAAGTTTTAATTATCTTTGTAATATTTTTTCTTTAAGAAAAGCAGAGCTAGAAAAATGTTAAAATATGATAAAACTGGATGGTGCATACATGGATATATGTTATTATTCTCTATCACTTGCAGTTTTTAAAAAATATTTTCTAACAAATTAAGAAAAATTATTTTTTAAAGTCTGATTAAGCACAATGAACTCTAGGAAGCTCAGTTCAATCCTCTTGGCCAAAAAGGAATACCACAAAGAAATAATGTTTAATTAATTTTTATAATATGCAATCATCTTTGCTATTGTAAACTCTCCTCAAAACCCTTTTTCACTAATTCACACAATGCGTGTCAGTCTTTTGTATTACTAATCCCAGCATACGATTATAGATTAGTCAGTTTACTTTATAACATGCTTAATTACCCAGCAAATCTCCATTCTCTGTATTGTTTTGCCTTATATTGGCTATAGGGTTTATTTAATTGTTTTCTGCAGTTCTTCTTGTAGCTGAAAATTTCATACCTGGGTTGGCTGATACTTATTAAGTTTAAAAGGAAGTAACCTTCATGGTTACAACAGAATTGTGAGCAGTATCAGGCCTTTGCTGAGACCACAGCGCCTATGTGTAGCTTCCATTTCTTCAGTTATACAGTATTTTTATCTAAGTCACCAGCCTGTGCAGGCATCTTATGATATGAAATCATAAGAGAAACCAGCTACATAGACTAGGGAAAAAAATATAGAATGCCTTTTAAATTGTTACAAGAAAAGAAAGAACACTATACACAGGAGGAAACTGAGTATAGAAAACAGAGCATCTCAATTCTGTTCTGCCACTCACCGTGTGGCCTTAGACCTTAGGCAACCCACTTCCCCGTCTCTAAACCTGGGTTTACTCATGTGGAGATAATGACCCTGCCCTGCAAATCTCAAAGGATTGGTGTGATGGCTGAAAGAGATGATGCAGGAGGAAGTGCTTTGTGAACTGAAAAGCATTTCAGAACTACAAGCGGGACTGCCATTATTCTGACCCTTTCAAAACTAAAGAGTGTAAAATGGATATACTAAAATTCTTTGAAATAAATAGATTAAGGAAAATTAACCTGATGGCCTCAGCAAATGATGGTTTGTAAATGTGTGAGTCTATCTGTCACAGGAAAATTTCCATGAAAATATAAACACCTGCTAATAACATTTTAGAGAGGAACTCCGTTAAAAGTAGAAGTATCCAAGGAAGTTGAAGAAAGGTGTTTTAAATATCATCTTCCAAAATTATTCAAGGAGTAAATTAAATGATTATTGCAATTTGTATGCAAAGACTAAGGTAGATACTTGGTGACAGAGGGTGGCAAGATGCAAAATACTGTGTGTTGCTGCTTTCTTTAAAGCAGTGGCTCTTAAAGTGAACTCAGTGGACTCCTGAGATCCACGAGAACCTTTCAGGAGTTCATGAAGGCAAAATTATTTTCATAATGATATTAAGATGTTATTTACCCATTTTCTATGTTAATATTTTCACAGATGATATGAAAGCACTGGTGGGAGAATTGCTAGTAGCTTAACACAAATCAAAGCCTTGGCATCAAACTTTACTGAGTCATTGTACTCTTCACTGCCATGCACTGTCATTAAAGCAAGCAAAGTCTGTTTTATTTAGGAATATCTTTGATGAAGTAGTAAAAATCTTAATTCCATTATATCTCAAATTAAATGTGTCTTATTCTGTGTGGTGAAATGGCAAATACACATAAAGCACTCACTGCACACTGGAGTACAATGGTTGCTTAAGGAACAGCACTCCTGGTTGTTTCAGTTGCAAGCTGAACTAGCCACTTTTTTCTATCAAACACTTTTTCTTGACGGGACAACTGACAGATAAACTATTATTAGTTAGACTTAGATTTTTGGTAGATACTTTCACAAAAATGGACTAAGTTAATCTGTCACTTCAAGGAAAACAATGGACAGTATTCATTACCAATGATAACATTAAAGCTTTCAAGCAAAAAACAGAAGTTTGAAAAACTTAACATCTGTCACTGTGACAGTTGTAAGAAAGCCTTATATTGTCACTGTAAGAGCTTACTAATATCATGATTTTTCTGATGACAGCAGTAGTAATATTAATAAATGGGATTTGTTTATGCTGTATAATAAAATGCATAAACATGTGGAAGATATATACAACCCAATGAATCAATATTTTCCAAATGACCAATACATGTATTGGTAAAAGATTTATTCAAAGGTGCAAGATAAACCAATGGATTTTTGACGGAGAAAATACAAAAAGTTAATTGATATGGCCTCAGATTCCACACTGTAACTAGTCTATAGGAAAGTACTACTTGTTGAGTTTTGGTAGAATATCAATATAGTATCAAAGAAGAATGTGCACAATTATCCATCAAAAGTGCTATAGGATATTCATCACTTTTCCAGTCAAAATGGTGAGTTAAAGCAAAAAAAAAAAAAAAAAAAAAAAAAAAAAAAAAGGAGTGGTTGGTTAAGTGAAGTGGAGTGATGGAGTGGAAAGTAAATTATTGAATTCCATCACATGGTTCCTTAAGATGACTTGTGCACATTACAATACATATTGTGACTCACATGTTTCAGTGTGATTTTGCTTCCAAAAGATAAGACTTGTTAAGTGTTCTTATGCCCTCAGGCTACTATAGCCACTTTGTCCCTAACTGGGGATAAGCATCTCCCCTCCTGTACCCCTTTATCATCCTTAGGCAATGGCTGATAGGGATGGAAGTATGAACATCCAGCTCATTTAATTTGGGTTTGAACAGACAAATAATTCATACTCCAGAGCTTTCATGAAGGTTTAGACTAAAGCTATCCTGGAAGAGACTTTGTCTAAAATCATACCTCTTCTTCCCCATTGCCTTTTTATCCCCATTCTGTCACTCCCTAACTGATTGCTCCTTTTTTTGTTTTGTTTTGTTTTTTGAGATGGAGTCTTGCTTTGTTGCCAAGGCTGAAGTATGGCACAGTCACAGCTCACTGCAGTCTCGATCTCCCAGATTCAACCAATCCTCCCTCCCCAGCCTCCTGGGTAGCTTGGACTACAGCCATGTGCCACCATGCCCAGCTATATTTTATTTTATTATTTTATTATTTTATTTTACAGATAAGGTCTCACAATGTTGCCCAGGCTAGTCTCGAACTTCTAGGCTCAAACGATCTTCCTGCCTCAGCCTCCCAAAGTACCGGGATTATAGGTGTGAGCCACCATGCCTAGCTGTTTCTCACTGTCTTAATAAACTATTTGCAAACAAATCTTCATCTCAATGTCTGCTTCTGGGGAATTAAACCTCTGAGAGCTAGCAACAGGTCATTCTACTGCTTAATCATTGTGCTCTTTGATTTTCTGCTAAATGATAATCAATTTGACTACCACAGTAATAGGAGAGACAATGTAAAATTTCTTTTTATAGCAACACAATTATAGCTAATTGTGAAGTGGAATAAGAAAGTTTAACTCTGCCAACAATAACAACAAAAAACAAATGTTAATTATGATCTTTGATTCATTTCTCCAAAAAGGGCATTATCAGGTACAGTATCATTGAGTCTACAATAATTGTAACATGCTTTTTGGTAAACTGGCTAGATGGAAGTAATATAGCAATAATGTGATGAGATAGAATGGAGAGAGTTACATTGAAAATACATGAGTAAATTTATTGGTCAAGATAATAATCAGTGGAGAAGATGAGACTGGAAATGCCAGTAAAAAGGGGAAGTGATGGGTGGATTCATATCTTGAGTCCACCCATTGACTTCAGATGGGCTAACCAGGAATCCCCTCATTAAGAGATTATCTGCTGTTGAAATATTTTTATGTTCATGTTTAAAACAAACAATTCTGAAACACAAAATAATTCTATTCCTCTATATTCAAGAAAACATACTAACCACAAGACAACAGCATATAAATAAAATCCACATACTTCCATCCCTATCAGTCACAAACCTGAAAGGCTGTCAAGGGTGGGGACAGGAGCACTTGGAACACAGGCTGGAATACAACATGTGTCTGGCTCAAGTACTTAACTTGATAAAGTCTAGTCTATTTCTATCAATTTGTGTCAGGAGATGAATAGGTTCTCATTTAAAAAAAAAAAAATGAGACTTTTTTTTAAAAAAAATCAAAGGTGTCAAATCTGGAAATACCTCCCAAAAGCCAGGAAACACTGAGTTCTAAGCACAAGAATCAAGATAGCTTCCTTGATTCATCTGGTCCTTGAGACCAGATGGCCAAGACCAGTACAGGCCCACAGATCACATCTTTCAAGTGTGTGTTTGAAGTGCAAGAAGACTGGGGAACAAGTCTGCAGAAGTATCCATTCCCAGAAACTGACCGGACATAAAGTTTGGAGAGTTTTGTATGAAATTTCCTCTGTTGGGCAATGGCAGCATTTATGCCTCTGAAACTTTGTCAAAAATGCATAAATATTCTATAGTTATTTGCAGAAGAACTACATTTAAATATAGCATATCCTATATCCTATGGAGATTCATCTTCTTGAGTTAACAAAGGACCTCTGCCATCTTAGGTGAAAGGTATTTTACTATGTTGTAAAAAAAAGTAGAATACATGTAAAATCAAAGGTAAAATAATTTATACCTTTCAAAAATGACCAAGAAGTAACAGTTAAACATGGTGCAAAGAGGTAATTCAATAAGCACTAGCAATGCTTGTATGTGTGTGTGTGTGTACAGCCCGAAACCTCAGAATTGCTAGTTTTTTTAACTACCTACTATTAATGTCATACTCAACCCTGATTTTTCATACCAACAATTTACCAACACACTAACAGTTTACCAAACATTCAGTTATTCTATGGGGTTGCCTTTATTACAAAGTAACTTCTTTCCACACTGATGACAGATATAATGCAATAGAAACAAAAATTAATTCTTACTATTTTTATAACACTTTTTAAAAACTATTGATTTAATAACCCTCAATTTCCCTTTGAAAGGAAATACTGAGAGTATTTAAAGTATCCTGACCATGAAACAGAAACTTAGCATAGTAAGTGATACATATGTACCCATTGATACAATCTGTATCATGATACATGATAGAAGCATGTGAAATGATTTTATCAGTTTCTGGCATGCAAATCACAATCAGGTGATCACGGTAATTGCTTTTCCTTATGGTTGAAATCATCCCTGGTTTTCTGATAGGAAAAGTACCGTGGAATGTGCTAAACTGGTTCCAAAGGTTGCCACACCAACTCACCCTACTCACATTCCCACCATCTCCTTCCATCTTTCTAGGGTTGATTGTGTGGTTTAAGTGCTTATCATTAGGAGAAACCTCAACAATGGATAAAATTCGATTTAGTGAAGAATTTCCAGGACATTTGACTAAAAGAGAAAAGGAATTATCACATATATTAAAATAATTTGTATCATTAGTACACACCAAACTTTTCCATTTCAG
The DNA here is from genome assembly GCF_003255815.1 of Theropithecus gelada. Lineage (NCBI taxonomy): Eukaryota > Metazoa > Chordata > Mammalia > Primates > Cercopithecidae > Theropithecus > Theropithecus gelada. The sequence goes on from NC_037670.1 coordinate 135,607,837, forward strand.
AGGCAAACGTTTGATAAAGTTCAATTAGAATCATTTTTTCACTTAGTATGGAAAATGATTCTAAACTCTGCCCAAATATGTGGGGATGTTGCATTGGAGAAATGCTCAGAAAAAAAGTCCAAGTGTAAAGAACGGAAGATTATGTAAGCTTTGGTAAAAATCTTTGTGTTACATTTTCTCAGCTCTTAAATGTAATTCCAAAAAAGACCCTGGACAGTGTGGTATGGGCTAGCATATGTTTTATTTTCAGCTTTATGGAACAACAGGGATTTGCAAGCTTTAATAAATTCCCAACTATAACCACAGAAGATCTCTTTGGATTTCACCAAATAGAAAACAAACAATAATGAGTTGCTGGGGTGACAGGGTCTTTATTTGTTATGATGGCACAGAAAAAGAAATGTGTGCCTAGGGCATTTGTTTTAATCATGAAAATGGGGAAACTAGTGCTCAGCATTCTTCATTGCTGGATCATTCTTACAGCCAATTAATTAATGTGAAGAACAGCTTCTTGTCTTGTAAATAATTCATTTCTTCACTTCGCAAGTATCTACTGAGGTCTGATACCAATTCAAACATTAGCAAGGTCTTCCATACTTTAGATCACACAGAAATTTGAAGAATAAAGAGATTCAAAAGGGAAGAAATGCAGAAAGAAGTGCAACAAGATGAAATATTTAGTTTACCCCTAATTTTAAGACAGTTACTATGGTCATAAAAGTGTTTTATATGTAATTTCAAACAATATTTAAATAATCAAACCTCAGTTTATCCTGAAAGAAAATAAACATGGGAAAATGTCAGCTTTGTCTGACAGAAAAACTTTAGGCTGAGGTGGTGGTATATATTTGTTTGTTCATTCCACCAAATAGTTTTCCACCAAATATTTGACTACCATACAGGTGCCAGGTTCAGTGCCAAGCTATGCAGATTTTAAACTGAAAGCTGCTCTCATGGAGCTTTCAGTTTACTGAGTGTGTATGAGAGTAAGAAACAGTAATCAAGCACTAATGAGTGTGCAATTACAAACTGAGATACAATCTAAAGAAAGGAAGCACAGGTCTGGGAATATTTGTAACAAAGGTACATGTCTTAGGCTTAGGGTTACTGAGGAAGGGGGATCAAGAAAAACTTATTTCAAGAAGAAATGCTGAAATTGATAACTAATGAATGGGTGCAAATTAATGTGAAGGGGGTGACATCTGACAAAGGCAACAAAATGTACAGAAGCCCTATGAGGTAGGTAAATAAGTAGTGTGTGTGTGTGTGTGTGTGTGTGTGTACATACAAACAAAAAGAAAGCTTTTATAATACTGAAACCAATAATTTTTCAGATGTCCTATCAGCAACCAGATTACTTAATCTGTCTGCCTTTGCAAGTACTTAATAACTGACAACAAAGTGAAACATGGATCTGTCTCCATTTCTCAAATGCAGGAGATAAATTATTATGATGTTTTACACCATCATCTATTTCCTGCCACTACAATTAATGCATTAGTGCTTAACAAACTTAATACTTTTTGTGAAATGAAAATCATAATATCAAAACCCCATCTTTCATAACTGTAGCCTTCACCCTTAACAGTCACAGGTCTTCTTTGATTTTCTCAAAAAGGCAAGCTCTATCCCTCCTAAAAGTATTTACCTAGACTTTCTCCCAAATTTTTAACAAGAAAAAATAACTCCTAATCACCCACCTGATCAGCTTAATATTACTTCTCCAATTAGGCCCTCCCTGCTTGCTCATTCTAAAGAAGGTTGTTGCCTGTTTTTTTTTTTTTTTCCCCCTCTAATACCAGTTGTCAACTTAGTGTGTTTATTTGTTTAATCTGTCTTTCACAACATAAATCCCATGAGAGAAAATATTCATGACTATTTTATCTACCAAAAGCAGCACATATGTTAAGGGCTTAGTAAATATTTTTTGACTGAAAGTGAATAAATAAATGATGACTGAGTACTGAAGTAAAACAAAGTCAGAGAACTATGAATAAATATGTATTATAATCTTCATTATATACAATGAAGAGCTTCATTCAAAAAGCTCTGTAAGTGTAGGCAATTTGAATATAACTGAAACACTCTTCTGAGATTTTCTCAAGGAATATCATATGATACAACTCTCAAGTATAATAATTTTTTTCTATAAAAAACACTGCCAAATTTCAGTGCACTATCTAGGAAGTCAATCTGAATCTTAAGACAATTCAAAATGGAAAACAGGAAAGGAGTTCTCAAGTATAAAAGCCCTATTAAACAAAATTACTTTCACACATAGACTTAATATCACACACAAAAGAAATGTTTAATAAATGTGGACTAGATTAATAAATATTTAGTATTTCTGTATTTTCTTCACAATTTAAAGTGTAGAAAAGTAACATGAATTTACATATGATTCCTCGACATAATTATTATTCTTATGAACTTTAAAGAAAAGTAAGGGTATTAGAATTTTTTCCAAAAAATTTGTAACATTCTCCTAGAAGCAGCTTAGACTCATGTATAGAACAAAGAATCTTCAATTAGGAGAGTAAAGAATTCACAAACACCAATAAGAATAGCCAACGAATCCCATAGAAATTAATAATTAGTTCACTCTATTGATTCATTTTGGAGGGTTTTTTTTTTTAAAAAGAAAAACATTTAGGTATATGTGAACTCAGGAGTCATAACCTGCAATGAACCCAACTCTTAATGCAACACAGATACCAGAGATGGACTGTAAAGGCCAATCCTGAGGTCAGCTAGATCTGACATGGAAATTTTCAATTTTCTGAACCAATAAATTCTTTTTTTGACTTCTTTCTTGTTAGCCCAAGTTACATTAGATTTTTGACCCCTGAAATCAAAAGAGAATTAACCAATAACAAATACTAAGAACTCTTCACTCTTCACACTCCGAGTCATCAATTCCTTTTCCATTCCATCTCATAGAATGTTTTCAGAATGACAGTACTAAAATGAAAATGTGATTAGATCACTCACTCTATCGTTTCTGCTTGTTTACAGGATAAATATTAACCCTATAGCTTATCTCTGCTACCTTTACCTCCCCACCTACCATTCTAATTCATACACACTGTAAGCCAACAATTCTGAACATTTAGTCATTCTGTGTGTCTGTAATCCCCTTCTGAGTCAACTCCTCTGAAAGGAGTTACCTTCCTCCTCAGGCTGCATTAATGCTGGTACGATGTTCTCCCAATGCATCTTGCTTCTATCTCACTGTATTGCAATTTCTGCTTTGCCAGGCTGCCACCTACCCCTACTAGACTATAAACTGCTTCAGGTCAGAATTTCTCCATATTCCCAGTGAAAACATTGAACCTAACTCATCTTAGATGCTCAATAAATGTCTGCTCGATGAATGTACACTTTATCCAATGAATGTAGATTACATTCAATGCATGTACCTAAGTTAGCCACTTTTTAAAATGAGTAATCCCTTTACAGCATGATTAATAAATACAATCTCTAGTATTTAAAAAAAATAGGTTATTAGTAAAAATGACCTTATATAATTGGTGGTTAAATACCTTTGTATATAAATAAATGTGATCTCATGTTTAAAATGTCACAGTTCACTCCCTGAAATAAATACCGTAAATTACTTTTTGTAATAATGTTAGGTTCAAAATACTCTCTAACATTTAAAAGGAAATCAGAATTTGAGGAAATACCCATACAAAGTCAGTGGTATTTGACAAACTGACTATATAATAATTTCACTGAGATGACTTCTAGTATCAAATACATGAAAAAGATAATCGTAACACAAAAAGGTTATTCAAAAACTTGACTAAGAAAAAAGTCACCAATAATTATTTTATTCAGGGAGTAAAAGTTGTTAATTGTCAAAATATGAATTTTAAATTTGAGAAGTAAAGATTTATAAGTATATATTTGTTTGAACAGTATTGGACTGGCCTTTTATTGGTTTATTGGTATTTAGTGCCAGCACTTATAATGTGAACTTAGCAACAGAAGATAATTCTTATGAAATCAATATTCAACTTACATGAAATAACTTAAAAACTTACCAACAATATTCTAATGATTAAATACCTTTACCAAACAATGTCTAATGAAAGTCCAAATGTAAAAAATTAAAAATTCAAATTCAAATTATAGAATATAATTTTTACACACAAATTGTTTTGTAGCACTATCTTACAAAGTAAATATTATGTTTATTCTGTAGCTAAGATTTCTCCCCACAAGCAGAACTTGTTTGCAATATACAAGAAGACAACCCATTAACAAGTAACTTTAAGTAATGTAGTTGGATGGTCATTATAATACAAATGGTGCTATAAATTTCCCTTTAAGTATTGTTTTAGCTACATCCCACAAATCTTGATGTGTTTCCATTTTCATTTTCATACAGTTAAAAATATTTCCTTAATTCTTTTTTTCTTTCTTAACCTCTGGGTTATTTAGAGGACAGTCATTTAATTGACAAATATGTAGAGATTTTCTACAAGTCCTTCATTATAGACACCTAATTTAATTTCATTAAACTCAGATAATATTCTTTGTATGATATAGATACAGATGTCAGTTACACCAGATTAATAGGGTTGTTCAGGTCTTCTATGTCTATACCTATTTCTGTCTACTCTGTCCATCAGTTATTAAGAAGGAATATTTAAATCTCCAACAAAAATTGGATTTGTGCCTTGCTCCTTGAAGTTCTGCCATATTTTGCTTCAAGTATTTTGATGCTGTTATTAGGTACATAAATGTTGTATTTTATGGCCTTCTTAATGAACTAAGCCTTCTATCATTATAAGATAATCTCCTTTTCCCCTGGATATATACAACCATGACTGGATTTGAATCTACCCTTTTGCTACTTGTTTTCTATTGCTTTTATCTGCCCTCAGCCTCTTTTTTCTCTTTTTCTACTTCCCTTGGATGAACTGCGTATTTTATGTTATTCCATTTTATCTGCTTTCTTGACTTCGTAGCTATAATTCTTTTGACTGTTGTTTTAGTGGTTGGTTCACAGTTTATACCTTTAATTTATCATGAACTGTCTTCAGGTAATATTATACCACATCATACATAGTATAAGAAATTTACATCAGTATTCTTACATTTCCCCCCTCCTAGCCTTTGCACTATTATAATTTTACTTCTATATATGTCATGAAGTTCACAATATATTTTTATTATTTTTTACTTAGTCAAATAACTTTAAAAGAGACTCTAAGGGGAGAAAATTACCATTTTCAGTGTCATTTATTCCTTTATATAGTCCAGGTTTCTAACTGATAACATTTTTCTTCTGCCTGAAGAACTTTCTTTAGTGTATCTTTCAGTACAGATCTACTAGTGATTAATTTTTTCATCTTTAGTTTATCTAAACAAGTTTTTATTTCATCTTTACTTTTGTAAGATATTTTGACTAGGTATAAAATTCCACATTGATGGCTGGAGATGGTGGCTCACACCTGTAATGCCAGCACTTTGGGAGGCCGAGGCGGGCAGATCACCTGAGGTCAGGAGTTCAAGGCCAGCCTGACCAACATGGGGAAACCCAAGTCTCTACTAAAAATACAAAATTAGCCAGGCATGGTGGTGGGTACCTGTAATCCCAGCTACTCGGGGCTGAGACAGGAGAATCATTTGAACCCAGGAAGCGGAGGTTGCGGTGAGCTGAGATCATGCCATTGCATTCCAGCCTGGGCAACAAGAGTGAAACTCCCTCATAAAAAAAAAAAAAAATTCCACATTGATACTTTCTCTCTTTCTATAGTTTAAAAATGTTATTCCACTGCCTCTGTGTTTCACTGTTTCCAAAGCAAAGACTCTTAACCATCTTTGTTACACTGTACCTGATATATCTCTTTTTTTTTTACCTTCTTTTAAGATTTTCTCATTATCACTGGTATTAATCAGTTTGATTATGATATACCTTTGTATCATTTTCTTGTGCTTGGAGTTTTTTTAGTTTATTCTACCTGAGTTTACAGTTTTTATTAATTTTCTTTCCCACCATTTTTTCAAATATTTCAGTCTAAAACTCTCTCCTCTTCATCAACTTGAATTACATGAATATTGAAGCACTTGAAATTGTCCTACAGTTCACTGATTCTCTCTTTTTTAAATTAGTCATTATTCTCTTTGTGGTTCATTTTGTGTAGTTTCCATTGCTATGATGTCACCTCATTAATGTCTTTCTTTGTAGACTCTAAACTGTCATATACCCATCCAGCTAATTTTTCATCTTAGGTCCTATAATATTCATCTCTAGAAGATAGATTTAAGTCTTTTTCATATCTTCCATTTCTGTGCTTCACGTGTTCAATCTTTCATCTCTTTTGAACTCATGAAATGTGACAATAACTTATCTTAATGCTTTGTCTACTATTTCTCTCATTTCTGTGTGTGTGTTTTTTTTTTTTAACTGATTGATGTTCTCCTCATTTTGTGTCATGGTTTCCTGTGTCTTTGCATAAAAAGTAACATTTTTACTAGCTCCCAAACATGATTTTCACCTTTTGGGGTGGTAAATATTCTTGTGTTCTAATGAACATCTTTGAGCTTTGTTTTGGAAAACAAGTTACTTGGGAACAGCAAATCCTACAGAAGTTGGCTTTTAAACTTTGTTAGGCAAAATTGGCACAGCCTTTAATCTAGGGTGAATATGCTCCACTACTAGGCAATATTCTTCTCTTTATTCTATCTGATGCTTCATGAGTTATGAGGTTTTCCACTTTCTGGCTGATAAGGGAACATGAATAATTCCTAGCCCTGTACAAATTCTGAAAATTATTCCCTGTGTTCTTTTGAGATGATTATTTCTCCAGCTTTTTGTAGGTTTCCCACATGCTGATGGGTCCTCAGCTGAGGGCTGTACGACGACCCTCTGCATATCTATGTAGTTTTCTCTCTGTGCATCTTCTCTCCAGCCAGTACTCCGTCCTGCAAACTCTAGCCACCTGGACCTCCCCACTCTCCCAACTCTGTCTCATCAACCCTAGACGACCAACATTCACCTGGGTTCTCCTCCCTGCTGGGCCCTGGAAAAAATCTCTTAAGGCAATCAGCTGGTACAGTCAAAGGGTTTACCTCATTTGTTGCCATTCTTAAAGGATCATTGTCCTGAACTGTCTGATATTTAACGTCTGAAGACTCCCTTTCATACGTTGTATCTGGTCTTTTTTATTTGTTTCTAGAAGGAAGGCAAATCCAGTTCCTGTAACTCCATCTAGGCTGAAACAATTAAATGGTCATTCTCTGGGAATAGAAAGTAAGAACCTACAACACTGACGTTTCCATAACTCAGAATGTATAATAATTTTTAAATGGACAAAAAAGAACAAATAATATCCAAAAGAAGAAACCTAAATATCCTAGTTGATGGAATAAATATTTCTGCACCCAGACATAATGTCTGACACATAGAAGGCTCAAAATAAATACTAAATTCATAATTCCTTTGAAGCTAATTAAAATTAGAAAAGATAATTCAGTAAAAGGAAGAAGAAAACAATGCTATCCTGTGCCTTAGATATTGAATAATTAATTCAATTGGATGTCCCATAAGAATAATTCATAAAATTGTGTATTGTGTTTTGTTTTGATTTACTGGAAAATTACAAACTAGCATGCCATATTCACATGTATTTTACCTTCATCTGAAATAAGTTAAATAAGAACGATTTTATAATTTGTTTCTTTTATTTTGGCAATATTTAACATAACTAAGATAAACTATATATTACCTTGTTAATATTAATGGTTAATATTAATGTTAATATTAATTTTAATAAACATATTTAGGCAAGATTTAAAAACTATAAAATAGAAGAAATTAAGCAAAAATTTTTTTTTTTTTTTTGGAGACAGAGTCTCGCTCTGTCGGAGTGCAGTGGCGCGATCTCGGCTCACTGCAAGCTCCGCCTCCCGGGTTCACGCCATTCTCCTGCCTCAGCCTCCTGAGTAGCTGGGACTACAGGCGCCCGCCACCGCGCCCGGCTAATTTTTTGTATTTTTAGTAGAAACGGGGTTTCACCGTGGTCTCGATCTCCTGACCTTGTGATCCGCCCGCCTCGGCCTCCCAAAGTGCTGGGATTACAGGCGTGAGCCACCGCGCCCGGCCGCAAAAATAATTTAAAACAAAGCATTAATATAATATTTACCTATAATCATAGAAATTACACCTTATAAATGTATTAATCTGTTTCTTTAAAAAAAAAAATTAGGATCATTTCTACCATCATTCAGAGGGTTCAATTAGTCCAATCTGCTGTTTAAGATCTAGAGGCTTTATTCAGAGAATATGCAAGATCAGTCACCTTAGCTCATGAGCTCTAAAGTAAAATAGACTTCAAGATAGATAACACCTCTGCGAATTACTTATGCTCCCTAAGCTTTACCTTCCTGATCTGTAAAATGATGATAATGGTATCTATCCAATAAAGTAGTTGCAATAATAAAAGAATGCATGAAGAGCACGTAACATAGTATTTGGCACTAAGCTGACTATCATTTTATTAGTTTAATGTTATTCTGCCTAGAAGTAAAGCCCTTATATGAAGAAGATGGACTCCAAAGCTGCATTGTCTTATATCCTATTCTCAAACATTAAGGCTAGTCTTCTGGAATGTCAAGCTGTAATTTCTGGGGCTGCCATTAGTATTGCTTATGGAAACATAAGACCAAGTAAGGACACATAAAACTGGAGTAATTAGAAAACAATCCTGTACCATGAGGAAGAAGACAGGCTGGAAGTCTGGAAAAAGATGATGTATTACAGGGAAGAGAAGTTGAAAGGCCAAGGATTCACCCTATGGAACCTGTAAGGTTTTAAATCTTGGCTCCACTAGTTTACTTATGTTTGACTGTGGGCAAGTTACTTGACCCTATCTGTAAAGTGAAGACAATAGTAACAATTACTACATAAATTGTTAAGTTTCATTGACAATAACATGTATCACTCACTCACTCACTGCTAATATTATAAAAGCCAGGAAGATGAGAGAGTTAGAAAAGCATCAAATTCAACGTTATAGAGATGGATTTTTTATTAAAGGAAGGAGTAGATTCCAGGGTCAATCTAATATAATTCTAGCTACTGTCTCTCTTTTAAGACCCAATCACAAATAATGAAAAAGAAAGGTTTTAGAGTGATAAAAGACCCATCAAAAGGTAAAATATCCACGCATGAGGACAGCTGTTATGACATAAGCTGAAGTGAAAGCTGACCTAACATAGACTTGTTACGTGGAAAAATAGTTCTAATATTTTTTGATAATTTGAAATAGTGTGTGGAAAAGTAAAAGTTTTGCAATCAGACAGACCTAGCTTGAGTAGCTTGAGTTCAATTTTGCCACTTAGTAGTTGTTTGACCTTGAATAAGTTCATTATATCCTCTGAATCCTAATTTTCACAATTGTAAGACAGCCATAACAACAACTGCCTTTCAGAATGACCCTGAAAATTAAATGATAAAGTATGTAATGTTCACGCTATAACTGCAATAATAGTAGCTTTCACTTTCACTATTTCACCAATAGTGGAAAACCATTCCCAAAGAAACAGCAACTTTCCAATATCTCTGCCCCACTCTGAATGGACCACTGTTTTTGTTGTAACAGACCATCTTTCTCATAGGTAAATCTGAACTAATTCCAAGTCTCTGTCAATTTGAATAACGAGTTCGAATCCACATCGTGTTCAACATTAGCCTAGTTCGTTTGTTATCCAAACTATCGCTGAGTAAATACTACTTTACTTTCCCTGAAATCACCTCCTTCATTTATTTCCCTTACACAAATGTCACATATAATATTCTTTATGATCAGGCCTCAAAAGCCAGCATTCACTCTCCTAGGCCCTAATTTCAACATAGTCTATTCATACGAATTAACAACACACCATTGTTAGTTTTCACCAACTTTCAAAAAAATTTGAATTTAATGCTCTCACACTTAATGACAAGACAAAGATAAAATACGCAAGAATTATAAACACCTCCTTGGCCGAATCTATCATATTTACCAAAATTTGGAAAACAAAAATAACACTCTCTTAAGGCAAGGGTTCTTAATTTAGGTCTAGTTGATTATGAGAGAAAACAGACAAACACATGATGCAGAATATCAACCTAAGACCAATTCTTTGCAATCTCTTTATCTCTGATGATCCTTTATGCAATCCAGAAAACTTCATCTTCTCCCACATTTTCAACTGCTTCTGTTTTACTGCCAACTCCCATCAATTTGGCAAAAAGATGAGAGCAGTAATCACTGGAGAAAATGTAGGGGGAAAAATGAGCCAAATCAACTGACTTTGTTTCAATCGTCTATTTAATCTGCCCAATGAGCAAGCCTAAGTGTTCTTGCTAAAGGTAATTAAGCGGTATTTTGTAATTCCTGTTTTTTTTTTTTAAGGTCTTGTTTTAAAAGTGTCTTAAAGGTGTTCTATAATGAAACACTTTTTGTCCTTAAGGAGACAGCTTTTGTCCGTAAGGAATAAGGTAGAAATAGATGCTAAGGTAATAATTTGGCATTACCATCTTATTTTCACAATAATGGATGTTTTGACATTGACAATAGATTTCCTCATTAGTACAATCAAAATTCAATTTGAATAGAATTTTAGGAGTAGCTCTTAAGGAAACAAAGGGTATCAATAATATAGAATGTTTCCTTAAGGATGTATAGCTACTGCTATGTTTCCATTTCTTCTAGTCAAAAATCAATGTCACACTAGGCTATAATGAATGGCTGCTTGTCAGCTGCACTTAAACTGACTGAAACTCATCATTCCTTTAAAATCTGTTATTCTAGAAAGAGTAATTTAATAACTTGACTTATTTACATTTGATTCAGACATATAATCTAACCATGGCTTAGAAAGCATTTTACACATAAGAAAAAACAAGCTGTCTTTATTAGTGTTAGAGATGTTTACAATATAGTCAATTTTTAAAGGAAGAACAGAAACTGTAGTCAACTATTAGATACATATTCACACCTGTTGTCTGTCATGTTTCAAACCCCTTAGGTGTGAGATGTAGTCAAGGCAAATAAAATGAAGAAGAACCAGCTGCAAAAACTGATTTTGTTCTCATATGGTAATTAAAAGGAAAAAGTGTACCATGTGTTGTATCTTTGACGATCCCATTATTTCATATCAGGGACAGTCCCATTTTCTTTTAACAGATTTGTGTTTCTGTCAAGTATGTTATAAAGGCTAGCACTTGTAGGTCCAGGCTATTGACCTAATTTATATTGGTAGTCTGTCCAATTACCTTTGCTAAATTTCTCCCTGAAGCATACTAGTCTGATGTTAGAAAAATTAAACATTTTCATTTTCATTCTCACTCCAACCCCCATACTTAAGTCACACTTAATGTGATTTTTAAAAAATCACATTAGACATCAAACCTAGTCAGGCCATGTCTTAGAAAGACAGAGGTGCTATAAACACCAAATGCTTTTAAAATGCAAAGCACAGAGCATCTAAAACTATATGTGGTACAGTTACAATAAATGAACACTCAGAATACATGTAAATGCTACACTGTCATGACCATATGCTTCTTGGAAAACCTTTAAGATAACAGTAACTTAAGTTACTGTTTGAACTGTAAATATTGTATTATGTTTGAATTGTGCTTAATTTACATTTAAGTCTTACTTTCAAAAAACTATTAATATGATTCTGAATATCATCAATAAGATTACATATACTGGCCGGGCGTGGTGGCTCACGCCTGTAATCCCTGCACTTTGGGAGGCCGAGGCGGGCGAATCACGAGGTCAGGAGATCGAGACCATCCTGGCCAACACGGTGAAACCCTGTCTCTACTAAAAATACAAAAAATTAACCGGGCGTGGTGGCGGGCGCCTGTAGTCCCAGCTACTTGGGAGGCTGAGGCAGGAGAATGGTGTGAACCCAGGAGGCGGAGCTTGCAGTGAGCCGAGATCGCGCCACTGCACTCCAGCCTGGGCGACAGAGCGAGACTCTGCCTCAAACACACACACACACAAAAAAAGATTACATATACTTAAAGCACCTGTAAATACACTCCAAGTCACTATGGATGTGACTCATTTGAGGAATATATAATATAAAATAATTTGAAGTTAAAATAGGTCTTTACCAAAAAACAGTCACTTTAAAAACACATTGACCACTGTCTTCTATGTATTGAATATAAAGTATGATTTGCTTTGTAAAATTTTATTCTTGTACAACAACAATATGCAAAGATGAAAATACATAATCTTTGGAACTAGACAGAGATAGATGCAAATTCTGGCTCTAGAGCTTGCAAAAACAAGACCAAAAAAATGCTTAACAAAATTAATGCCCATCTAACCTACTTGGCAAGGACAGCCCTACACATGAAATGATTCTTACTGATACAATGTAACTGCCACACAGAAGCGTTTGATTCAAGAAAACAAAATGCAACTTGTTATGGCATTTGTAGTTAAGTACCAAGGGTCTAGCCAAATGTATATTGTGCTGTAACTTTTATACATAAGTATAAAGTGTGTAAATATATAAGTTTAAAGTGTGCATATATATATATAAGTATATATACCTATATATATACTTTTCCACCAAGGAAGAAATTACCAGATTTTCTATGTCTCTGGATGATTTATAGAACTCAGTAACTTGAAACAAAAGGAAGTAAATATACTTCAGTGGGAAAAAAAACTTTTTTACAGTCAATGAAAAGAGGTATTTGCAGGTATTGCTACGGTATTTGCAGCCTCTAGCAAAAACATGTTGTTAAAGTTTAAAATGTCCTAACATTATATGTGAAAAATATGACTCACCTGACCCAGCCATGGAAAATGCCTTTAACCAATCTGTGAAATAGGTTTTCTTTCTAGATCATGAAGAATTATTCACTGAGAGAGTTTTGCATCACAGAAGTGATATTTTTAATGAAGGTTAAAATGAACACAATAATTCAGAAAATCAAATATTAGTTTCCCTTACCATAAACTTTTCCTGACTATGCTTTAGGAAAATAGAGATAGCAAAAACAAAGCAGAACAAGGACAGGTGTATGTTGCTCAGTGATCAGTCAGTTCAGTAATAAATCAGTCCCTTTTAGACACCGATTTTAATGTACAGCAGAAGTATATCAGCTAGGAGAAAATCCAATCTCTTCCAACATTATTTATGACAAAGCACTCCTAACTGAAGTCCAATTTGTTTGTGGAATTGCAGTCATTCTGATTCAACTAAACAATAAATGAATCTGCCTTTCATAGCTCCAGCTCCAGAGCACAAAAGAAAACAAAAGAGAACTACATCACAACACTTCACAATCCATGGGCCCAGCTAAAGGAACAGTAGGAAAGCAGTTTTTGGAGTGCGCAAAAAAATCCAGTGAGCTACAAAATACAATTCATTGACCTGAACCACCCATGTACTTTTTGCATTGGCTGTATTTCACCTAGTGAGCTATTCATAGCACACAAATGAGCTTGCTGGGAGCTTTATTACAATCCTTCTTCATTCTGAAGGCCTCGTGCATCACTGAATGCTGGACATCTCAGATGACCACTCTAAACACTCCTACAATTCAACCAAAGCCTATGGCACAACTAGATCATGATAATGATTAAAAAAGAGAAATTCTGGGAGGCTAAAAACAGGGACAAGCTAGAATTCATCTATAAATTTATAACTATTCCTCAACTAATTAAGATTTTGGACTCTGACATACTATTTTCTTTCATAATGACTCTATTTAGAAACAATCTATTGTCCAGTGTTCTCTAACTGGTATTTCTTAATTTGTTACATTTACTAAGTTGTATTTTACCAGGGAAGAAAAAGGAGATTTTAAAATATTTATTTCTGTCATATCACAAATCTCTTTTTGTGCACTTTTCTTGTAAACCACATATCTGAAGGTGAAAAATATTGTTACTAAAAAAAATTCTTATTATTCTTATGCCAACTAAAGAGTAGTTGTTTTGAGAAGAAACAACAGGAATTTAAAAATGTATGGCATGACATTGCCTTGGTCACCAGCCATTCAATCATTCCCGAGATACATATTCTGAATGTGAAATATGTATTATATATTGAATTATGAAATATGTATTATGCTAAAAGAGTTCTCTGTAATACTAATTCTCCATCTAAAACTCTTGTAGAATTAAAAACTATGATATAACTGAGGCATGTTGACAGGAATGTACACAGTACTAGTAAATTCCCAAGTTGTTAAAGTTTTATATTCTTGCATGGACTAGTAATTTCCACAACAATAGGTTTTCCAGTCCTTCATGTGTTACATATATAATTTTAAAAGTTATATGCTTATAGAATTAAAGTGTTCAACTCTATATTTCTTATTGCTTTAACTAAATATTTACAAACTGCTTATAAGGAAAGAAAACTATCCATTTAGAAGAGAAAGTCATATTTGTAATTCATCACATAAACAGAACTAAAGGCAAAAAACACATGATTATCTTAATAGACTCAGAAAAGGCCTTTGATAAAATTCAACATCCCTTCATGTTAAAAACTCTCAATAAACTAGGTATTGAAGGAGCATATCTCAAAATAGTAAGAGCCATATATGATAAACCCACAGCCAATATGATACTGAATGGGCAAAAGCTGGAAGAATTCCCTTTGAAAACAAGACGAGGATGCCCTCTTTCACCACTCCTATTCAACACAGTATTGGAAGTTCTGGCCAGGGCAATCAGGCAAGAGAAAGAAATAAAGCATATTCAAATAGGAGAAGAAGAAGTTAAATTAACTTTGTTTGCAGATGGGAAAATCCCACCGTCTCAGCCCAAAAGCTCCTTAAGCTGATAAACAACTTCAGCAAAGTCTTAGGATACAAAATCAATGTGCAAAAATCGCTAACATTCCTATACACCAACAACAGGAAAGCAGAGAGGCAAATTATGAGTGAACTCCCATTCACAATTCCTACAAAGAGAATAAAATACCTAGGAATACAGCTAACAAGAAAAGTGAAGGACCTCTTCAAGGAGAACTACAAACCACTGCTTCATGAAATCAGAAGACACAAACAAATGGAAAAACATTCCATGCTCATGGATAGGAAGAATCAACACCAAGAAAATGGTCATCTTCCCAAGTAATTTATAGATTCAATGTTGTTCCCATTAAACTACCATTGACATTCTTCAAAGAATTAGAAGAACCTATTGTAAAATTCATATGAAACCCAAAAAGAGCTTGAATAGTCACAACAATCCTAAGCAAAGGAACAAAGCTGGAGGTATCACACTACTTGAGTTCAAACTATACAAGGCTATAGTAACCAAAATGGCATGACACTGGTACAAAAACAGACACATAGACCAATGGAACAGAAGAGGGAACTCACAAATAAGACTGTACATCTACAACCATCTAATTTTTTACAAACCTTTTTCAAAGCACTGAAGTGCCAAACATAATATTTGTTGAAATTATCTAACTCCACAGATTGCAAGGCCATTTAAAACCAATTCACTAAGAAATAAAATTTGTGCATCAAGTTACCTCTTATTTGAGCTAAGCATTTTTTCCCCCAAACCACCCTCGCTGAATGAGATTTCAGAGTGATAAAGGCCTTTAAAACTCTGCTTTGGTGGCTATGAATGATAGAGAAAAGACTTAAAATGTAAAGTTTCTTGTCTGTTTCTGGTCTTTTGTTTTGTTTTGTTTTATTGATTTCAAAATAAAATGAATGGTCCTAAGCACTCTGGAATGATCCTGAAAGTCTTTGAATATATGCAAACCTGCAAAGGGTAAAGTTTACAAATATGAGCCATAACAAATATGGAACATTTTTGTTTTCACCTATCAATCTCTCATCTGGTAAACAGAAATGAACACAAAAATGCTATTTCATGGATGAAAACTCTCTGAAATAGGATATTTCACTACCTAATATTGTACTCAAAGTGCTGTTTTAAATCTAGGGCAGACTGTCAGAATACTTAATACCCAGTTTATTGCATAATTGATGAACCCAATGTATTAACATTTTATTAGCAAAAAGAAAAAAATCAAGTTACATATACGTGCTCATTTAGCATGTATTTAGCTCATTTGTCCCTCTGTATACATGAGGGATTGGTTCCAGGACCACCCACATATAACTAAATCTGCACAACATAAGTCCCAGAGTCATCCTGCAGAATTTTCATATTAAAAAAGCCAGCCCTCTGTAACACAAGTTTCGTATCCCTCAAATCCAAGTCTGGTTGAAAGCAAAGCCACATATAACTGTGCAGTTCCAACCTGTGTTGTTCAAAGGTCAATTGTGTATTGTTTCTCGGAAAAATCTTCAGCTCTTTATCAACATTAATTTTTGCATAGCAAACATATATGTAACTCTCAAATGTAATTAACATAATGCAGTAAAAATTTTAATTATCCACGATCCTATACCCAAATATAACTACTTTACATTTTTAATCTATAATCTACAAGAACGCATCAAGGTTTTCTATACAGATGAAACTGCCAGTTAAATAGCAATTCCACCTCCACCCCAATTCCACTATTGTAACGACCACCACCAATACAAATTTTAAAGCACATCTTCCCACAGCAATCAAACTGGGCACCAATCCTTGGAGACAAATATGTCTTCTAAGCATGACTGCACATATCATAATTAAAGAAAACTAACAAACCTCAAGTTCAAACTGAATGTGTTCTTTTCCATGAGGATAGAATGAATTCTCAGATATATCACAGGCACAACACCGACAGCTGCAATTTGAAAATTTCACAGTATAAAATGAGTGAAACAAAAGAATGGTTGGAGAGGGAGTGAGAGAAAGGAGGGTGATGATCATCCATTTTACAAAAACATGCTCCACTTAAAATGATTCATTACAGCATTTTTTTTTTTTTTTACAGAGAAGCTCCACCTAATAACAAGTGAAAGTTTTTGTTAATTATACACTATAATAAGGGAATTAATTAGACTATAATTATTATAGTATATAATTTTAAATTTTCATATGCATGTACCATTTTACCCTAATAAAATCCTGTAAGTTACACATTATGTCACAAGTTTACAGAAGA
This sequence comes from Theropithecus gelada, assembly GCF_003255815.1. Taxonomy (NCBI): domain Eukaryota; kingdom Metazoa; phylum Chordata; class Mammalia; order Primates; family Cercopithecidae; genus Theropithecus; species Theropithecus gelada. The sequence goes on from NC_037670.1 coordinate 135,624,907, forward strand.
AGAAAATGAAGTTCAGGAAAGGTGACTGAGCCATCCAGGATCTGAAAGATGAAAGAGCTAGGGATAGATGAGTCAGGACTTGAACTGAGGTCTACTCTTTCCAAATCTCATGCTTCGGTTAACACAAGCTTTCTTGGAACACTCAGAATAGAGACAGTGTACTTCAATAACTATTGTCCAAACCAAAAGCTTCAGAATTCTTTCCAAGAAAAGGTTATATATCTATACAATGCTTCTAACAAGATAATAACTCCCACATACTAGTTTTGTCTGTATTCTATGGTTCAAAGCTGTAATTACCAAGGAATGTTTCTGGAAACAATAAATGCTTTTTTAAAAACTTTTCAAAGATATTCAATGAGCAGCATATTCAAAACAATAAATCATAACTATTTCCCAAAAAATTAAAATGAAGCATAGATATTTATATTATACATTGTACATTCTTTCTTTGGGAAGTATTTTCATTTAAAACAAAAAATTAGTTGCTTGATTTAGATAGTATTCTAGCAAGCCCATTTAAACAAATGTTCTTTTTTCTTGTTTTAAAGTACTATGCTATTTAGGTTTATTCATACAAAAACATTTATTTACCAAAGTTACATAGTTACAAAATGGCATACATGAAAGTTAAACTTTGTTTTGCTTTTAAACCAAACAGAATTCAAGTTCTAGATCTGCAAATGATGTACATATGAACTGTAACAATTTATTTGAAAAATAATGTTTAAATCGAATATTATTTTCTACATATAATACTTTGATAACTGTGGTTCACTGTGTAAGGTAATATATTTTCTTCTTCTAATTCCTTTTGGAAACCAACTCCAAACGAATAGAATATGTCAATGAAATACCCCATTGAAGAAGGATTAACACAGTAAACTGTACTCCACATTTACAAATATGCAGTTTCATTGTTAAAATATGCTTGCAGCTTCTCATTCTCACCACAGATTTTCACTATATGTCCATTGTTCATAGAGGACCATGCTGCCTAAAGAGAAAAGTTCTTCTAAATCAAGTAAAAGGGTTTTTCTGTACCACAGGAAAATCATAAGATAGAGTACCCCTAAAGGGAATCAAGGTGGTTCTTAAATAATTTAACTCTCTGCCCTGAATTGCCACATTAAATTGTCATATACTGTGAATTCACACCCTCTGAGAAAAAACATTTTCAAAATACCTGAGTTGTATTGACTCTAAAAGACAAAAAACGCAAAGGCAAGAAGCAGTTTCAGGTATTTGACTAAACAATATCTGTGTAGATCATCAACTCCAGAGATCTTTCTAAAGATGATGAGTCCATCATTTTTCTAAGTAAGCACCTTAAACTACCTACAATAGATAAAAGTAGACGAGACCTACACAATTATATTCCAGCCAAATGCCACAGCGTAAGTTTTTCTCTCAAGACATTTATCAGATTATGATCTTAATATAATCTAACCAGAAGATAACAAACAGTTTTCTCAGATTCTGTAAGGGAAAAATCCAACAAAGGCTTAACTCGGTTAGCAGTGTTTCACACACAACTCATAATAATTCCCACTGACAGCTGTCACACTAAAAGAGCCATCTTACTAAAAATGAATAATATGAAATAATCCATATTATATATTAATAGGGGTGTTATTCAATTATTGTGTTTTAAATGAAAATTAGTCCAAAAGCCTATCGTTCTGTAGGACAGACTGATTCAGGTCACCTGTTACAACATTAAACATTTTCTGCTTTCCCTGCATCTCATTAAACATGCTATTGCAAGTTTAAATAACTCCATGCCTTTATTTACACAATCACCCATTTTGTTATTGTTTACAGCAACCTAATTTGGCACATAATAATTCAGGCAGCATTGGATTCATATTACACTGAAGTATTAATTTTTAATATAATTGCATTCTTTAGTCTAACAAAAGCTAGTTCAGTAGGGATTTTACTCATGTGAGTCTTCCATTATTATACAAGGCAAATTCTTCTAAGATTTTGTACCGTTCTTTGCCCTACTGATTCATTTCTCTATAAATTAAAAACTCATTATAAGCTTAAACTAGCTTATTTGCTTAAACAACACAGTGAATGATTACACTGGTACAAAATATATGGTCTATACATCCTTAAAACACCTTTTTCTTTTTCTTTTTTTTTTTAAATTATTATACTTTAAGTTCTAGGGTACATGTGCCTAACATGCAGGTTTGTTACATAGGTATACATGTGCAATGTTAGTTTGCTGCACCCAACAACTTGTCATTTACATTAGGTATTTCTCCTAACACTATCCCTCCCCCAGTCCCCCACCACACAACAGGCCTTGGTGTGTGATGTTCCCCTCCCTGTGTCCACGTGTTCTCATTGTTCAACTCCCACTTATGAGTGAAAACATGTGGTTAAAACACCTTTTTCTAAAGGATATTTGATTTAATAATTAAGCAAGGCATGTTTTCCTAGCACAATAATATGTAATTACTAAAAACCCCAAAACTTAACATAAAGGTTAATAAGGAAACTCTTGGAACATCAATAAAATGATGACAACTGGGAGTTGTTCCTTTATGCTTCCTGCTACCACAAATCTCAATGATGCAGACATTTGGAGAAATATATTAAAAGATTAGTTAACATGTCACCCCTCATATGTGGGTGATCACGGAGTACAATGTAAATACTAGAGAAGAAAAATAGGTGAATTGATTGAAAACAAGAAGATCAATGGTAAAATATAAAATATGTTCACAAGATAGTAGAGCCTTAGTCACTAATTACCATCCATATTGTTCATTCATATTTATAAATCTTCTACATGATGGCTCATATATATTAATCCCATTTAAAATACTGGTGTTATGAAGAAAAGCATTTTTTAATTGTTAGTTTTAATTTTTTAATTTTTTTGAAAAAGAGTCTTGCTCTGTCGCCCAGGTTGGAATGCAATGGCATGATCTCGGCTCCTGGCAACCTCCATCTTCCAGGTTCAAGTGATTCTCATACCTCAGCCTCCCAAGTAGCTGGAATTACAGGTGCCTGCAACCACACCTGGCTACATTTGTATTTTTAGTAGAGATGGGGTTGTGCCATGTTGGCCAAGCTGGTCTCAAACTCCGGACCTCAAGTGATCTGCCCGCCTTGACCTCCGAAAGTGCTGGACTTACAGGTGTGAGCTGCCGTGCCTAGCTAGAAAAACATATTTTTGAAATAAATATGTTAAAACTACACTTTTCAGTACTTATACTTAAGTACTGAATGGACACTAGGACATGATTAACTGAGGAAATAAAATAATTAATTATAGCCATGCATAACTTTGGCAATTTCATCATTATGGGAAGTGTACTTACACAAAGCAAGATAGTACAGCCCAGTACACACCTAGGCTCTATGGTCTAGCCTATTGCTCCTAGGCTACAAACCTGTACAACATGTGACTGTACTGAATACTGTAGGCACCTGTGACACAATGATAAGTATTTGCATAGCTAAACATACCTAACATGTCTAAACATAGAAAAGGTAAAGTAAAAATCTGGTATAAAAGATTTAAAATGGTACCCCTGTATAAAGTGTATAAGCTCCAAGAATGGAGCTTACAGGCCTGGAAGCTGCTCTAGGTGAATCAGTGAGTGAGTGATGAGTGAACATGAAGGCCTAGGACATTACTGCACTACTGTAGACTTTATAAACACTGTACATTTAGGCTACACAAAATTTATTTTAAATTTTTTCTTCAAATTAGGCTGGGCATGGTGGCTCATGCCTGTAATCCCCAAACTTTGGGAAGCCGAGGCAGGAGGATAACTCGAGGTCAGGAATTTTAGACCAGCCTGGGCAACGTAGCTTAAGTTTAATTTTAATTTAAAAATTTACTAAAATTAGCCAAGAGTGGTGGCACATGCCTATAGTCCTAGCTACTCAGGACACTGAGGTAAGGGGATCTCTTGAGGTCAGGAGTTCAAGGATGCAGTAAGCTATAATGACACCACTACACTCCAGCCTGGGAGACAGAGTGACCCTGTCTCTAAAAAATAATTTTACAACAACAATAATAATAAATTAAGCTTAATTTACTAATATTTTTATAACTTTTAAAATCTTAAATTTTTTTGCTTTTTGTAATAACACAGCTTAAAACAAGCACATTATGTAGCTGTAGAGAAATACTTTTCTTTAAACCTTTATAAGTCATTTTCTATTTTAAAAAATTATTTTCTTTTTAAAAAAGTATTTTAAATATTTTCCTTAAAAACTAAGACACAAACACACAAATCAGGCTAGGTCTGCACAGGGTCAGGATGATCAATATCACTGTCTTCTACCTCCACATCTTGTCCCACTGAAAGGGCTTCAGGGGCAATAACATGCATGGAGCTGTCATCTCCTATCATAACAATGCCTTCTTCTGGAATACCTACTGAAGGACCTGCCTAAGGCTGTTTTACTATTAACTTTTGTTGTTTAAGTAGAAGAACTACACTCTAAAATGATTAAAAATACAGCATAGTAAATACATAAGCCAGTAGCAGTTATTTGTTATCATGATCAAGTATTATATAATGTACATAATTGTACGGGCTACACTTTTATACAACTGGCAGCACAGTAGGTTTGTTAACGCCAGCATTGCCACAAACACACGAGTAGTGCATTGTGCTACAATGCTATGACAGCTATGACTTCACTAGGCAATAGGAATATTTCAGGTCCATTATAATCTTATGGGACCACCATCATATATGCAGCTCATTATTACCTGAAATGTCATTATGTGGCTCATGACTATATGTAAATTGTAATTTGAATTCTACAAAACTGGGATTAAGCTACATTGTCCCCTTGGCCAGTTCACTACAGAGCAGAATATGGTATAAAGTAATTCATTTTTAGACCTAATCAAGAGAGATTATGTTAACTAAAAGAACAAAGTAGATTCAAAATTTTGGGATGGCACCTATAAGGTAACGTGAAGGTCTCTACCTATAAAGATATTTTCATGATAATATTCTTATACACCTCAGAATTCTATTTTGCAAAACTATTTAATCATAATGGGTTGTGGTACTTTAGAAAATATGTAAGAATAAGTCATTTCCATATGAAATATGAGGAAGAGACTGTTTCTCTAAAGGAGTATACAATCAAAAAGGTATTAAAATTGCAGACATAAAATTATACTACAAATACATGACAATAGAGAATTTTTTTATTGTCCTATCAAGTTTCCCATTTGTGAATTTAATAAAAACAGACCAGCTTAAATTAAATCAGTAGATAAATACTTTTAAAATGGCAATTCTTACTATTCTTGATTACAGTGTAAATACACAGGGATAAAAAAATATGTTTGATGCTGCTATAAAGACACATGCACACGTATGTTTACTGCAGCACTATTCACAATAGCAAAGACTTGGAATCAATCCAAATGTCCCTCAGTGACAGACTGGGTTAAGAAAATGTGGCACATATACACCACGGAATACTATGCAGCCATAAAAAAGGATGAGTTTGTGTCTTTTGTAGGGACATGGATGCAGCTGGAAACCATCATTCTCAGCAAACTGTCACAAGAACAGAAAACCAAACACTGCATGTTCTCACTCATGGATGGGAATTGAACAATGAGATCACTTGGACACAGGAAGGGGAACATCACACACTGGGGCCTATTGTGGGGAGCGGGGAGGTGGGAGGGATAGCATTAGGAGATATACCTAATGCAAATGACGAGTTAATGGGTGCAGCACACCAACATGGCACATGTATACATATGTAACAAACCTGCACATTGTGCACATGTACCCTAGAACTTAAAGTATAATAATAATTTTTTTAAAAAAACATGATGTTTGAAATGAGGGATATTTAGAATCAGGAATGAAAATTCCAGGAAGCCAAGCGCTATGAATCTCAGTAAAAAAAAGATGCCCTTCTCTAGTTAACACATAACTCTCAGTATAACGTAACAAGTTCGTAGGTCAAGAAACTTCCATTAAGTTATTTAAGTTGATCTATTTAATAACATGACAAATATTTAATTATGGTTAATTTCTCCACAGCTAAGTATAGGATAAAGATGAACAAGCCTCCTGAAAGTTCTCTCATCATAGTTTAGCTCTCTGAGGTAACTGAACCTCATAATATTCCCTGTATATTCACCAACACCTCCCACAACATGATTTCCCTCCCTGACCAGATCCCACTGAAATACTGACTTAGTTGTTCTTTATGTATAGTACAGATGAAATTAATGAAAACTAATTAAGGAATTATTCTTCTTTGTCTTATGTGACCAAGTCAGGGAACTATTTTTAAAAAGCTATTAACAATTTAAATTCCCTTTATTTTCTGATTCAGGGCTTCATTCATTCAGCACATTGTGAAGATCTACTATGAACTAAATTACCAAATGTCTTGAACAGAACTCAGGAAGGTTGGAGTCTAGTAAATAAGACATATACTTTCTAGAATAAGTATAACATAACATGTAAATGATATAGCAGACAAAGGTACTGGTTTCTAGGAGAATTCTTAATCCAGACTAAAGAAAATAAAGTGAAACATCAGGAAATAGTTTTAGGCTAAATCATCAAGGAGCTAGTTATTCACATGATTCAGATAGGCCATTTCAGGCACAAAAATTCAGGAACAAAATGCATTAAGACCTTCAAGGGGAAAGACATATACATATGAGTGAGAAAGGGACTGCACTGCGGTCAGAAAGGTAAGCAAGAACTTGAGTGTTTGAAATATGATTTTACCCTGAAGGTTATGGGGAGAGACTGAAGAATATTAGGCTGAAGAGAGAGATATGACCAGATTTGACTTTTAAAAAGATCATATTGGAAACAATATACCAGTATTCTGTTAGGAGATGACGGTGGTAATTTAAGTGAGAAATGATGAGGTCCTCGGCCAAGGCAGTGGTAGTAGGGATGCAAAAACAAGAATTCAATCAATATACAGAGTAGAACCTACTATGGTTGGGTATCATTCAAGGCACTAAGAATAAAACAATGAACAAAAACCTCAGCCTATAGGAACTTATATTCTAATGGCACAAACAATCTATAAACAAGATAAATAAAATAATAGTATTTCAGATAGGGATAAGTATAAAAGAGAAAAACACTGGAAAGAGGAAGAGGATGTATCAGGCAGTGGGACTGAAATCTTTTTTTTTTTTTTTTTTTTTTTGAGACGGAGTCTCGCGCTGTGTCACCCAGGCTGGAGTGCAGTGGCGCGATCTCGGCTCACTGCAAGCTCCGCCTCCCAGGTTCAGGCCATTCTCCTGCCTCAGCCTCCGAGTAGCTGGGACTACAGGCGCCCGCCACCACGCCCGGCTAGTTTTTTGTATTTTTAGTAGAGACGGGGTTTCACCATGTTAGCCAGGATGGTCTCGATCTCCTGACCTCGTGATCCGCCCGTCTCGGCCTCCCAAAGTGCTGGGATTACAGGCTTGAGCCACCGCGCCCGGCCGAGACTGAAATCTTATACAGAGCAGCCAGGGAGGGTTAATAAAGGCCTGAATGCTAGTAAAGGCCTGAATGAAGTGAAGGAACAGGCTATGAGAAGATCTAAGTCCAGAGCATTTCCATAATAGGGAAGAGCAAGTACAACAGTCCTGCAGCAGGGCTCTGTCCTCTGGAGTTCTTGTCCTCTGGAGTTCTAAGTAAATACACTAACAGTATTTAACCAAGAGGCAGAAATAATCTGTAGCAAGATGTCCCTAGCTAAAGATTACCTATACTAAATAGAACGTGAGATTTATGAGGTATATCTTCGTAGATAATATCTTCAACAGATAGAACTGCCTAGAGTATTAAATGGAGATGTTTCACAATTTAAATATTCCTGCTATGTGAGGTAGTCCCATGCACATCATATGGAGACTTCATCTGCTCTGAGCCAGAGAATCCTGTCCAATGTGGAAAGGACCCTGGAAGCTGCCCTTGATATCCTGGACCTCTCTCTCTCACTTGACTAAGCTTTTAGAATGCCTGTATCTTTGACATTAATTAATAGAGTTTGATACTGGGCAAGATCTCTAATGCATGTTTATCTGATTTGACAGTCTGGGTCCTGTATGTTTGCTCAGGGAGGAAGGGCCCACTGTAGCTGCTATATTGTGAATGGGAGGAGAGTCATAAAAAAATGATTTCAGAGGGTTAATGAGTAGTCAGATAATATAGTCCCTTGTAAGCCATTGTAAGGCCTTTGACTTCTGCTCTGAGAGAGGCGGGAAAACATTGAAGGGTCTGGAGTAGATAAGTGACATGGTAATTGTTACTGGTGTCTTCAGAAAATACTATAATGTGCCAAGGACAGAAACAAGGAGACTAGTTAGGAAGCTGTAACAAGTAGGTGAAAGATGTTGGTAGCTGGGAGAGGTACAGGTAGTGAGAAGTTCCTGTATTCTGCATATATTTTGAAGAAATAACCAAAAGAATTTCCCAACAGATTGGATGTAAAATATGAAAACAACAAAAGAAAGAGGACTCAAGGATAACCTCAAGTTTTATGCCCTGAGCATGTGGAAGGATAAAACAGCTATTTGTTGAAATGAAGAGAACCATGGGAAACAGCTTAAATAGGAATGAGGAGGAGTTCTTTGGATATACTGGGTTTCAAATCTAAGTAAACATCTAAATGCAGATGAGAAGGGGACCACTGGATATATGAGTCTGGATGTATAGGAAAGAAGTCTGGGACAGACAGATAAATTTAGGAGTCATCAGCATATCAATAGCATTTTTAAACTACAAGCCTGGATGAAATAACTAGAGAGTCACTGTTACTAGGGAAGAGGTCCATGAACTGATACCCGGGGTGCTCTAATTTTTAGAGATCAGTAAAAGGAAGAGGAGCAAGCAAAGATGACTGAATAGTGACTAGGGAAATTAGGGAAACACTAGGAGAGCATGGCTTTACTGGAAGGCAGAGGACAAAAGCATTTCGAGGAAGAAAGAATGCATTTGTGCCTTTTTAACAGTAAAGAAAAATAAGGATTAAAATTTGTCCATTGGATTTCCCAACATGCTGGTCACTGGTGACCTTAATAAGAAGATATATTTAAAAAGCAAAAAACATCCCCCATTTTAGATATCTAAAAATAATTCCTAAGGTTCTGTCTAGGATGAATGGGTGATAGGCTACAGATGGACGTAGTGAGTACAGTTATAATAATCCATACGCAGCTTCAAAGTATAAGGGAAAATGCCCAATTACATTTCTAACTAATACAGTGTTAACACTTAAAATGAAATTTAAACACATTAACACAGAAAATCAGAGAACAAAGTCTCACATCATACAATTTACTATTTTTTACCTGTCTCTTCTTAAAATGAGATAATGACCATCACCTGACAAGGGCACGGGCTTATTTACAAACAAAACTGTCTTGGATTAAAGGGCCTCCTGTGTTTAAGAGGCAAGATTCCGATTTAGGTCTACAAGCTTGCCCAATAGTGTCAAATCCTCTGGGTAGAGAAGATATTTCCAAATCAGATATTTCTGCTGGAAACAGCAGATGGGAATTTTCTTTTATTTTATACATACCCTCTTGGCAAATATATCTCTGAAAAACTTGCCCTGCAGAAACTAATTGTCTAAGCAAGATTTTTTTTTTTTTTTTTTTTTTTTTTAGGTTTTCACCCAACAGGAATCAAATCTGTGAATAGAGAATTTAAGGCTGGATACCAGCACTATTTTCGACTTGATTACAAAGCAGAAACCGAGAAGACCAGGTACTGACTGGCTAGTTACAGAGAAGATTAGACGGTTAGATTGGCATCAAAGGAAAATGCATGGCCAGCTGGGAGGCTGCCTCACTACCTTAATGCCAGGGATACTAGATATGGAAATAGCCATCCATTTCCAGTCTCTGTTGAAGAAGCAATTTTCTCATATTGGTAAATGTGGCTCAAGGTGGAGAAAGGGCTAAATCTCCCAGAAGCGAAGCTTTCGTACCCACAGTTGTGCAGCATGATATGCTGTAGGGCAGGAACCAATGGGAAAGGACGCTGATATACTGAATTCCCCCTATTAAATTCCAACCCTTTGTTACCTGCATCTTTTACACAAATAAGCAAGAGTTAACTGTTTAAAGCAAGCAAGTTTGTTTACACATCATTGGAAACAATTATCAACTTGATGAGTTTCAAAGAGCTGTGGGATAATTTAGTACTAATCTAAAGAGATAGACAACATTTCTAAAATGTTGCTTATTTTAGCAGAAAACAGTTTAAGGCAGATTCCTTTCCACATGGTTCAGCTGACAGCCAGCTGCCCACATAAATTCACGTGAGTACATTCTCCCCAACTGTTTCTGAACATAGAATAGGCTATATTACTAAAAGCCTTTTTCTGTTGGAAATGTATTCTATTGAACACTTTTTCTCCTAGGCCTCAGCTGCACTTTCATGAGCAGTATATTGAACCCAAATCAAAATCTCAACTTTGTGTTGAGATCTCTGATTCTCAACAGAATCTGATAAATATCAATTTGATTTAACAAACCATTTTGGAGCAGTGACAATTTGTCAGGAGCTGTGCTAATGAAAATATGATTTAGAGACCACTTCTTATCATCAAGGATTCAAGGATGGGGTGAGCAGGGACAAAGGAATCAGAAAAAAATTTCATGGAAGGGACATTATTTGACATGGACTGTGAAACATGGCTAGGGTTTCAAAGGGTGGAAGAACATTCCTAAAAGAAAACGCAAGGTGCAAAGACCCAGAAGGGCAGAAGCATTGAGTCTGCACAGGCCCAAGAAAAGCCTGCTCAGAAATTGCTCAAGATTTCAGAGTAGCAGAGTGAGATGATCCAGGTTTGAATTTTTTGAAAATCAGACTAGGGGCAGGATAATGAAAGCTCTAAAAATATGAGAAAGAGAGAGAAAGAAAACAAGCATTTGTGGTCAAGAAAAGACATGACAGGGGGTTTCTGTTTTTATTCAGGGAAATTAAAAGGAAAGTCGATTTTTGTAGGCATTACAAGATTAGAGTCTACATGACTGGGTTAATGACTGATTACCCAAGTCAGTGAGGCCTTCCCTGACCAACCTATCCTAAAATCACAGCAGCCTGCTCTCACACGTACCCGCCAAGCCTCGTTTTGAGTTGATTTTTTAAATAGCACTTACCACAACCTAACATACTTTAAACATGTTGAAACATATATTAAAGCATATTTTACTTATTTAGTTTATTATCTGTCTTCCTTAAATATAATATAATATTTATGAGGACAGTGACTGCTGTATCTCTACAAACACAGGTAATTTCACTAAATGCATAAATACATGAATGAACGTAAAAATGACGGAAATCTAATGCTGTCATTAAAAGAAACCAGGCAGCCAGGCACGGTGGCTCACACGTGTAATCCCAGCACTTTGGGAGGCTGAGGTGTGCAAATCACTTAAGGTCAGGAGTTGAAGACCAGCACGGCCAACATGGTGAAACCCTGTCCCTATTAAAAATACAATAATTAGCCAGGTGTGGTGGCATACACCGGTAATCCCAGCTACTGGAGCAGCTGAGACAGAAGAATCACTTGAACCCAGGAGACAGAGGTTGCAGTGAGCCAAGATCGCACCATTGCACTCCAGCCTTGGTGACAGAGGGAGACTCCATCTCAAAAAAAAAAAAAAAGGAACTAGGTTCTATCTCCAGCTCTGGCACTAAGAACATCAGTTTAGCCAAGTCGTTTTTCTTCCATAAAGTGCATTTTCCTCATCTATAAAATTGGGGTTTAATTGAACTTACATATACCCACTTTAAAATTAGTCTAAGACCCCAGTCAAACAGCCAAGACTATGGCATTCTCCTGCCAGACATATGAAATTGCCACATTTTTGTCATGCCACTGCCCTCTTATACATGTGGTTAAAGTAGCTTAGCCAGAAAGAACTTATGATGCAATAGACATGCTTCCATTGAAAGGAATGTTTACAAACAGCATCTCTCCTATTTATTGAATCAAGCTCAGCATAAGCAAGGTCACAGCCTCATCCAGATGAAGAAAGCAAAGTCAAGGTCCGGGTGGTCTTTGATCAATTTCTCTAACCTAGCTTTCCAATGATCCAGAAAGTTTGTTTTGAAACCCCAAAGGCCACCCTTAACTGATTCAATACCATGTTTTCTGGATGATTTTGATCATAAGTTTGGTCTGAGGACCACAGTTACAAATTCAATTCCCCCACATGTCCAAAATTCCCTTTAGTGCTAACGTGCCATATTTCTATAAATTTTTATAGAACCTTACCAAGTTGTGGGGTTGATAATCTTTCTTCTTAATACAAATGCATCATCAGAATATGTATGGTTTCAAACAGACCTTTCTTGAGGCATTAAAAAGAGCATAGTGAATTAGAGGAATTTTAGGTAATTTGAATGGGTAATAAAAAACAATGGTAAAGTCCTTTGAAAATATAAAATTACTAAGATTTATTCAATGTCATTATTTAAACATACCCTAATTTGTTATTATTTAACATTTGTCTCCCAGTTGGTCAGCATTATGCCTCATGAGTTGCAGGGTGATGGGAACATCATGCCATCTGTTTCATTGCTAGGAGCACTGGTCTCCCCAGGTCACTTGCTGTGATTATAAACATGGCCTCGAAGGAAACAGTGACTCCATGCCCTAAGAGGCCAGAAGCTCAGATGTTCTTCTCCCAATTCTCTCACTGATTTACTGGGCAACTTCTTAGCAGGACATTCTTAACCTTGAACTATCTTTTGACCCAATCTTTAATAGACTTAATGGGGTAATTTTTTTTTTTTCTTTTTCGAGCTTTCAGATTATATTAACGGTTTTTTCTATATACTATTCTCCGGGGATAATATTACTTATCATCCACAAAGGTGTTTGCTAAGTTAATTAAAATATGATTCCAGGATAGACCACAAGTTGAAATGTGGAACAACGATCATTCCTTCATGTCTATGAGTTCATGAGTCATTGTATAAAAATAGTCTCAGTTCATTCTCTGTATCATTACAGAGTATCTTTTTCAAAGAAGTAGTAGTAAATTCTGGCCCATTCATGCCTGTATGCTATCTATTTAAGTATGGTAATTCAAAACATTTTTTAATTGGCACTAATTATGAATAATGACCCCAGCTTTACAAAACAAACAGAGGAAGTAGTCACTGATTCATTTACTTTAGGATTAGACAAAAGTCTCTGTCCCCAATTTTCTCACTCATCAACACCCCACCACCAAGATGTTTTAAATTCTACCATTAGAGATTTATCCCTATGTGTTATATATTATTCCCCCCAAGACATTCTGTTATAAAAAGCAGATATCCCTTAAAGGAGTAGGATATTAGGATGCAACCAATCAATAACATTGTGTGAAGTCCCACAGGGTAGAAGGAACTCAAGAGTATTAGATGTTTGGTGGATAGCAGAGATAGAAAAGGGAGGCAGGAGTTGTCTTAAGACAAACTTCACCTAGGTCATGGTTTTGCTCAAAGCAGGATTCCAGGAACAGGCTTCAGCTATGTAGTGGCAGCAATAGGAAAACAATGCCAAAGAGGTAAACTTGCTGGTTTCAAAAAAAAGGGAGCCAGAAGTGAAAACTGCATTCCCAAGGTAGAGATATGAGTTAAACTTGACATTTCCTTTTTTTTTTTTTTTTTTTTGAGACTGAGTCTTGCTCTGTTGCCCAGACTGGAATGCAGTGGCATGAACATGGCTCGCTAAAGCCTCAACCTCCTGTGCTCAAACGATCCTCCTCCCATCAGCCTTTCCAGTAGCTGGGACCACAGGCGAGCACCACCATGCCTGGCTAATTTTAATTTTTCTATTTTATATAGAAATGGGACCTCACCCTGTTGCCCTGGCTGGTCTAAAACCCCTGGGCTCGATCCATCCTCTTGTTTCAGCCTTCCAATACCTGGGATTACAGGTATGAACCACTGCACCTGGCCAAACTTCAGATTTCTATACGAATTATTATCTTTTCTGGTCCTTGGTAAATTGGAGGCATCTGCAAATATTGCCCACTTTTTATTACTTATAAAGTAGGTGGAGCAAGGTCCAGTTACTGCATAGGGCACAAAAGTAAGGATGATACGGGGAGAGAGCGCCTATGCTACTTCTGCCTACAATTGCCAGTGTCTGAGATCCATACCTAGTCATGAGTTGACAGGGCACTGGCAGGGCAGAGTTTGTGGAGATAGTAAGAGGTTTCACTGTAAAAGTTTTTATCAAAAGCAGCATCTGCTCATTTAAGAAACACTTTGATGTGATTCCTTTCCTTGTCCCAACAAATACCAGTTATTTTTCATATTATTATATTGTCTCATCATGCTAAGACACTATATAAATAAGCGTTAAGCAATGCAATCCATATAGAAAGACATTATTCATATGGAAAGACTGAACAAATGATAGAATTTTTAAGCCAAATCAAGTATATATAATCTTGAAAACATGCAAGTATCCAAATAATTGTAAAATAAAGTGGCAAGTACAAAAATTATGTGTTTGCTATATACTATGGCCTCTCTCTTCAGAAACAGTGCCACTTATTTCATCTTATAATTTAAAAATGAAAAGACATATTCACTGACAAGTATTATTAAACATACTATGAATACAGTATTTTCATCTGTATGTATAGGATGTTAAATGCAAGTTTTAATTAATGGTAGTATGTATCACAGGTTTTTTTTTTTTTTTTTGAGACAGAGTCTCGCTCTGTCGCCCAGGCTGGAGTGCAGTGGCCGGATCTCAGCTCACTGCAAGCTCCGCCTCCCGGGTTCACGCCATTCTCCTGCCTCAGCCTCCCGAGTAGCTGGGACTACAGGCGCCCGCCACCTCGCCCTGCTAGTTTTTTTTTTTTTTTGTATTTTTTAGTAGAGATGGGGTTTCACCGTGTTAGCCAGGATGGTCTCGATCTCCTGACCTCGTGATCCGCCCGTCTCGGCCTCCCAAAGTGCTGGGATTACAGGCTTGAGCCACCGCGCCCGGCCTGTATCACAGTTTTTTAAGAAAAAAACAACTAATGTTCACATCATGAAAGAAGATGTAACAAATTATGAAATTATGTTATCAAAATATGGAATTACATGTTTAAATCTAGTTAAGCCCCAGTATCCTATCTAAAAGAAGACCTATCAAATGCAAACTCACCACACAGAAATGCTATCCTAAAGTATATAATCAAAATCCACTCAGAAATTTTCCTGGAGTTGCACCATTTTTGGCTACCTATACCTGCTCTAAGGAAAAGCACTTATCATGTTCTGATTTGAGAATACCTCTCTCAAGATTGGCTAACTCTTGTCTTTCAAGATTCAGTGCAGGCATCACTCTTTGGTACTGCATGTTATTATATTAACCTATATGAACCCTATTCCTGTTGTACCTTGTGTGTGTGCATGCGTGTGTGTGTGTGTGTGTGTGTGTGTGTATCTTCCCCACTGATTCGAAAATCACCCATTTTCTTTTCCTAGTGCCTACAATGTAGCTGCCCTAATTAAATGGGGGCAGAGAAAGCTGGCTTGTCTTTTATTTAGAAAACTAAAAAACTATTTCATTCAAATAAAATGTGTCAAATGAATGTACTATAGCATAGATGCCATTACTTGAAAGTTATCATTACCTGTCTCCCATTATGATAAACTTCAGTAGTGCCTTAAAGAAACCTTTTCTACTGATCTGCTTTTCATTTTTTAATAATGTTCAGTATTTTTCTTGAGCATAGTGACAGAATGCAATCCTGGGACCGAAGAGTCTAAATGTATTCTATTTGTCATGAGTATTGTATTTAGTGACTTGAATTCTTTTTTATGTAGATGTAGTCCATCAATTATCTCATATATTTATCAGAGTTCACTATAAAGAAAAAAATTTCTTTAAAAACATGATGCAGAAGAGAAGAAACTTTATGCTATTATGTGAGCAAATTAGCTGTCAAAACCAACTTTAAAAGGCTTACCAAATAGCATCCTACCCTTTGGAAAGTAGTTTCCAAGGTAAAGAGTTTAATTGAAGTAATTTCTACATGACACCTACATTTCAATAATTTATGAACGGTACGTTTGAACTGAAAAGACCTCCATCTAATAAAAACAAAAGTATTAATTTGTTTTTATTTTCTTACTCGTAGTTTTTTCTTCATTCCTTTAGCAATATATAACAATTGGATTTTGTTTATGCCCACTAATATGGCATCTCTAAAATGAGCACTTATCTTACATGAACAATTTTTCAAAATCTTAGTGTAAAGTACAGTCTCAGGACCATATAACTCCTGCTGAGACTATTACATACTCCATTAACATACTAATATGGTTTGGCTGTGTCCCCACCCAAATCTCATCTTGAATTGTAGTTCCCACAATCACCATATGCCATGGGAGGGACCCAGTGGGAGGTAATGTAATCATGGGGGCTGTTACCCTCATGCTGTTTATGATAGTGAGTGAGTTCTCATGAGATGTAATGGTTTTATAAGGGGCTTTCCCCCTTTTGCTTGGCACTTCTCCTTCCTGCCTCCATATGAGGAAGGACGTGTTTGCTTCCCTTTCCATCATGATTGTAAGTTTCCTGAGGCCTCCCCAGCCATGCTGAATGGTGAATCAATTAAACCTCTTTCCTTTATAAATGACCCAGTCTTGGGCAGTCCTTTATAGTACTGTGAGAATGGACTAATATACATGTCCAGTGGAAGAATGGGCAAAAGCTGAATGACATAAAATTCATCACAAATTAAGACTACTTTTGGAGTAAAATAACACAAATTACACTTATGTCCTCATGCTACATTTCACTGCTTTGGCCAGTGGTTCTCAAGCTTCAGTGTACATCAGAACCATAGGGAAGGCTTATTAACACAGATTGTTGGGCCTCACCTTCAGAGTTTCTGATATAGAGTAGGTCAAGGTTGGGGCCTAAGAAAGTCCATGTCTAAATCCAAGTGATGCTGATGTTGCTGGTCTGGGGACCACATTTTGACAATCACTGGCCCAGGTAACTGCATCCACACAGATGCCTGCCATGACTCCAGATTCACCTCTCGGGATCAGGCTTATCTATCCAATTGACCATCTGGATATCTTGGAGAGTCCCTGAGTATGAATGCCCTACATTACCTAAAACCTATCTCGGAAAAAAATGACACCACCATGAAGCAAGTTGCTCAAGTTGTTCAAGCTTAGAAGTCATTCTTAACTACTTTCTCTCTGACCACATTCTATTCCTACACATGTTTCCAATGTGTCTACTTCATCTCTATTACCACACTAATCTAGACCAGAGTAATCTCATGCTTGGACCACAGCAATAGCCTCCTAATCAGATATATACAAACACTCCATTTCTACTTTTGCTCCACCCAATCTGTTTTCTGTAATGCAGACAGAATAACTGTTATAAAACATAAACATGATGACGTTAAAATTCTCCAATGACTTTCTATATCTTTTGGACAAAGTTTAAAATCCTTAATGTGGCTTCCCATAACCTCCAAGAAAAAGCCCTTACCCTATCTCTTCAGGATTATCTTGTCTAAACTCTCCCAGCTAACTATGCTGGCCTTCAGCCACATCTCATTTTATCCTACCTCAGGGATTTTGCTTATACTAATGTTTCTAAAGAGTCTCCACCTTGCTTTTTTAGTAAACTCCTCATTTCTTGGATCTCAGCTTAAATGGCATGTCTAATACAAACCTTTCCTGATTCCCCAGAATAAATAAATCACTACTATAATCCCAAAAGGCCCTGTACACTGCTACTTCAGTATGATTAAACACACTGAAAATGACTTGATCATACTACAACTATTTACGTCACTAGCTAAGCTCCACAAGAAACCATTCTGTCTTGTTCAACATTTTAATCTCAAGGCCTGTACAGTGCTTCACACATAGTAAGTGTCCCAGACTCAGCACTGATTGCCTGATACATAGACTATTATAAAATTTTTGATGTGTTAATAGAGAAGAAGAGTGAACAAAAGTAGAAAAGGGCTGACCAAGTTCACAGAAATGTCCAGCCAGGAACTTATTCCTACAGGATATCTCCAACCTTTTCAATTGGGCTCACCGAGCCCTTTTCTTTGGACCCACACACCTCAGACTCCAGGACCAAAACTGGCAATTGGCAGAAAGATAGAGATTTCAAAGTCAGCGTCTCATTTACCCAGTAAGATTGCCTCAAATTATAATACAGAAGTACGTAGCAAGAGTACAGAAACTAGCTAACTGATCTAGATGTTGGAGGAGGTGATAATGGAGTCTTGATAGAGTATGAAGTACATTACAAACAGAAGAAACACCTAGATGAAAGTCCAGAAATTAAAAATAGCTCGGCGTCATGGCGTGGTGGCTCCTGCCTGTAATCCCAACACTTTGGGAGTCCGAGGCGGGCAAACCACTTGAGGTCAGGAGTTCAAGACCACCCTGGCCAACATGGTGAAACCACATCTCTACTAAAATACAAAAATTTGCTGGGCGTGGTGGTGGGTGCCTGTAATCCAGCTACTTGGGAGGTTGATGCAGGGGAATCGCTTGTACCCGGGAGGCGGAGATTGCAGTGAGCTGAGATTGCACCAATGTACTCCAGTCTGGGTGAAAGAATGAGACTCCATCTCGAAAAAAAAAAAAAAAACACCTCAGCAATTCTGAAACATTATTGGAACATTGAGGCATAAAGCCCGAAGCAGTAGAAATTTTGGGCTGCATGAGAAAGACAGGGATCAGATCATGGGTAGCCTTATTTGATACAATAAGGAGGTTAACATGAGCTAATAGCCTAACAGGAAAAATATGGAAAACTAGACATAATAAATAATAATAAACTCTAAATTAAAGGAAGTGCCAGTGGATAGAACAACAGTTATCTTGCCATGGGTGTGGGGTCATTCTGAACAGAGTATATAAACTTCTGCCTTGAGGATGCAGGGACGTACAGGTGCAATATTGTGGGAATCAGAGATATGGGACATTCATTCCACCTGATGAGGGAACATTTCTCGAGGCAGCAGGGTCTGAAGGGGTCTCAAGTTCTGGATATACAGAGGTTAGGGTTAGGAACATACAAGGCTCAAGGAAAATCATAGCCAAAACCACAAATATTACATGGAGTATCTCTGGAATTAATAATTATGTTTGGTTGGAGCACAGTGGCATAGAGGGAAGTAATGAAAAGGATATAAATAAAAGTAGGTTTGATCTTAATGCCGAGAGGATGCAAATACCAAAGTCATCAGTTTGATTTATAACAAACTCCATTTTTTATTAAGAACTATATATACTTCTTAAATTTTTTGGAAACTAATAACTTGCCTACAGTTTCCGCAGTCAACATATAATTTTGAAAGTCTTTCATGGGACGAAAATGTGCTTCCCTAACCTATCCTTTATTTATTCTGCCAGTGACACCCGAAATTATTACTTCCATCTGGGTTTTAATTACACCTGTTTTTCCCAGGGGGGAAAAATCAATGTAAATCAAAATAAAATATAGTAGGTAGTTCTAAAATGTAATTAGTGATAATAATCAAGCAATTCCTACAGGAAAAATTTACAAGTCTCTGATCTGGTAGGATCACCTTTTCAAAATGGAAAGTCATCATTACATAATATGGAACATTAAAACTTCCATTAAAAGGAAGGTTAAAATGAGTCTTAAATAAGATGCACTCATATTAAGAATTTTTTTACAGTAACTGAAGAGAATCTTAATTATTTTACTTTACTTGAACCTCTCTAAAAACCTTATTGCCAGTAATTTGGGCTGATGAATGTAGTCAATAAAGAAGAGCCTCAGTTTTAACACTTCTCCCTCAAAGCCTGTCCCTCTTGTGGTTTTCTGATAGGCTAGTGTTAGATTCATTTACAGTAAAATAATTACCAGCTGCCTAAGCAAGACACATGGCAGGTTATCTATTGTCCCTCAGAGGACTGTTGGACTGTTCTTAACAAGCATACTAAATTACAATAGCAGCTTTATTGCAATTAACAAACAGACACGAATCACCAATCCAGTTATATCTCAAAAGAGAGAAGGGTTTTCTGAAGTATACTGCTGTGGTTGTTTTCTGAACAACTGTTCTGTAATCCTAAATTCAAAGACCCGTATTTAAGCAAACAGGCACATGTCCCAGGAGCAGGCAACACAGATAGAATATTTTTTCTTGTTATTCCCAACAGAAAGAGTAATAGCATAACGGTTTAGAGAATTAACAGAGTGCAGACATGAAAAGATACCAGCATTCCCCATCAGTACGTAAAGCACTCACGCTTGATCATTTACAGCTCTGTCTGCTTGACATCTTCCAGTCTCTGATCCCAAAGCAGTAGCACCAAGGCGCAATTCTGCCTCTTCATTTACATTGACATTCTAATCTTGAGATGTGTCAGAATTAAAGTTGGTAAGATTCCAGACTATTTGAATTCTTTCATGTTGGGAAAAATGCAATTGCACTGTGCATATTCATAGGAATCCCATGGAGGATCCCAGAGGATCTGCTCACAGAGACAAGGAATACAGGTCAGTGCCTGTAAGTCAGTGAGACCACATTGCTCACTAATAAGAGGTCGGGGGACGTTAATGAGATAAGAGACTTGGCCCAAATGCTTCTCTACAAATAACAGTAAAGCACTCTCACATAAACATTTCTACCAACAAACTCGAGTATTTCCAAGGAGAATTAGCTTGTTAAAAAGAAAGTTTATGTTCTGAATTGAATTCCTAATGGTTTTGAACAAGAATTATTGTTCCCCCCACTAGCATTTCTATACTTCGGCTACTTCCTATAAGTAATTCACACTCCAAAGACAGTTGTGGGGAACTGGTGAAGGAAAGACAGTAATTACACTGAAAATGTAATAATAAAAAATTCACTTTTAACAAACCTGATACAACTTATTCAGTCTGGTGGGGGTGTATGAATTATTCACAAGGTAACACAATTAAGTTTTAACATACAATTTTATAGGGATTGCATTGAATCTGTAGATTTAATGATAATGATTATTCCAATCTGTGAGAATGAAATGTTTTTCCATTTGTTTGTATTATCTACAATTTCTTTCATCAGTGTTTTGTACTTCTCCTTATAGAGATCTTTCACTTCCTTGATTAAATATATTCCTAAGCGTTTTTTAATAGCTATTGTAAATGGGATTGCCTTCTTGGCTTGGTCCTCAGCTAGACTGTTATTGGTATAAAGAAACACTAGTGATTCCTGTACATTAATTTTGTATCCTGAAACTTTACTGAATTCATTGATCAATTCTAAGAGTTGTTCAGTGGAGTCTGTCGGGTTTTCTAGGTATAAGATCATATCATCAGCAAACAGGGATAATTTGACTACCTCACTTTCAATTTACATGCCTCTTATGTCTTTTTCTTGCTTAATCATTCTGACTAGGACTTCCAGTAATATGTTGGATAAGAGTGGCCAAAGTGGGCATCCTTGTCTCGTTCCAGTTATTAGAGGGAATACTTTCAACTTTTCCCCATTTGATGTCAGCTGTGGGTTTGTCGTATATTTTCTTTATTATGTTGAGATATGTCCTTCTAAGGCCTAGTCTTTTGAGGATATTTATCATGAAGGGGTGCTGAATTTTACTGAACGAAATTTTTGCATCTATTGAGATGATCATATGGTTTTGTCCTTAATTCTGTGTATGTAATGTATCAGATTTATCAATTTACATATATTGAAGCATCTTTGCATCCTTGAGATAAATCCCACATGATCATGGTGTATTATCTCTTTGATGTGCTGTTGAGTTCTATTTGCTAATATTTTGTTGAGGATTTTGTGTCTATGGTCATCAGAGATTTTGGTCTGCAGTTTTCTTTTATTGCTGTCTCTTTATCTGGCTTTCGGATGAGGTTGATGCTGGCCTCACAGAGTAAGTCAGGAAGAATTCCCTCCTCCTCAATTTTTTGGAATAGTTCCAAGAGGATTGGTATTAGTTCTTCTTTGTTCTAGCTCTATCTTCCCCACATACACAAGTGATCTAGTTTTGTGTGATCACAACCATTTCCTTGAAATCTATACCCAACTTGTACCCAGAAATTAGATTTAAAACTCTATCTCTAATCCAACTTTTAAGATATCTTGTTCTTCTTAATAGAATTAGAAATAGTCATTTTAATGGTTTCTAAGTCATCAAAACAAATTTCTATGAGAACGAAATATTTTTCCTAATTCTTAAGACATGGAACATGAAAACAAGAATTTCAACTACCCAAATAATCCATAAAAAGCAATTAACCTAAGTAGTCTGTTGAGAGCAAGTCCTCTGTGCAGTTTTGATAATCATAGACATTCAAAAACATTATTTTATTTGATTTTACTTGTTATCTCCCAATAACAAATCTTATACAGCAGAGGCTATTTTATGGAAGTCATAAGGTTTATGCCAGATTTTCAAAATTGGGTAAAATGTATAAAACAGAAGAATAAAAGCAAAGTTGGAACTAATGTGGTCTTAGCCAGATACAAAAAGCTCACTACAATGGGTTGAATAGTGAACCCCCAAAATGATATGCCAATGTGCCAACTTCCAGAAACTGTAAATATGACCTGATTTGGAAAAAGGTTTTTTGTAATTAACTTAGGATCCTGAGATGAGAGTACTGTGAATTAAGATGGGCCCTAATCCAAAGATAAGTCCGTTGAAGAGAAGGAGAAACAAACAGAAAGACATAAGAGAAGGCCACGTGAAGACTGAGGCAGCAACTGAAAAGCTATTTCTACTAGCCAAAGGATGCCATCTTGAGATCCTAAGTTAATTACAAAAAACCCTTTTTCTAAATATCATTGTCTCAATTTTACAGATGAGGAAACAAAGGCACAAGATTTCTCTGACTTGATATCACACAGGAAGGGACAGAGCTAAGATCTGAACTCAGGAAACCGGGTGCAAAAACATGTGCTTTTAACTAGTATATTATATCCTCTTTTGCTTGAAGAACAAAGTGGACCTTAGGGTGTAAAGGAAAATAAACAGACATACAAAGAGGCCAGGTTACAGAGACCTCAAAGTACAAAGGATTTTGTCCATGATGCAGCATATGGAGAACAAATATTTCTGGCTTTTAACGCATTGCCCAGTTCATTCCATTGACTCCAGCTCCAACCTCTATCTTGACCTACCCAGCTTTCTCCATCTTTAATGCTAAGCCACTAGTGTCACTTACCTAGAACAAGTATCAACCTTCTTAGTAGTCTCCTACTTCTATTCTTGCCTATTCAAACTATTCTCCAGGATTTATATGTTAAAAACAAGTAACTTGAGTCCTCTTAACAACATCAATGACTTTACAGGGCTCTTCAAACAAAATAAAACTCCTTGCCATACTTTAGCAAGGCCCTAGATGATCTGGCTTTCCCTTCAACATCATCTAATTATTCTCACCCTTCATTATGTTTTAGCTGTCACAGCCTTATTTCTGTTTTACAAGCATGCCAAGCTCTTCCCTATTCCTGGGACCTTATGTTTGTTATTCCCTCTGCATGAAGTCCTCTTTTCCCAGTTTCTGCATGGCTCATCCACATCCTTCAAGTCTCAGCTCACATGACATCTCCTCAGATGTCTTCACTCTTCACCTACCTAAGGTTCTCTTTTAAGTTATTCCATCATAGTATTTTTTACTACCATAGCCTTTATCACAGTGTGAGAATCTCCTTTATGTACTTGTTTACTGCCTATCACAACACAGAACAGAAGGTCCAAGGAGGCAGAAACTTTGTCCAGCTTGTTCACCACGGAACCACTGTACCTAAAACAGTACACATGTTTTAGGTACACATCACACATTTAGAAAACATCAGTGGCAAGCAAAAAAAGGAAATGTCATGATGAACTGGTCTTCTGAGAAACTTGGTCTACGTAGTAAAGTACAAGGTGACTTCCCAAAAGCACAGACTAAAGAAACAAACAAATTAGGCGGCTCTTACTAAAAACTTAGTATAAGTGTTTAAAGGCTTGGATAAGAACTGAATACCTAAGAACAACCAAGAAAGGAGTGAAATTGGCCAGGCACAGTGGCTCACACCTGTAATCTCAGCACTTTGGGAGGCCGAGGCGGGGCGGATCACGAGGTCAGGAGATCGAGACCATCCTGTCTAACATGGTGAAACCCTGTCTCTACTAAAAATACAAAAAATTAGCCAGGTGTGGTGGCAGGCACCTGTAGTCCCAACTGCTCAGGAGGCTGAGGTAGAAGAATGGCATGAACCCGGGAGGTGGAGCTTTCAGCGAGCGGAGATCGCACCACTGTACTCCAGCCTAGGTGACAGAGCGAGACTCAAGGAAGGAAGGAAGGAAGGAAGGAAGGGAGGGAGGGAGGGAGGAAGGGAGGGAGGGAGGGAGGGAAGGAGGTTGGTTTAGAAACCTGTAGAAGATAAAGGCAATAAAATTTAGTAACCCCTTAAATCCATAGGATAGAGACTAAAAAATGTGGCAAGTCAAGAAACTGTCACAAACCTCACAGCTTAGGTTACATGGAAGACTTCCATAGCATTTGAAGTCTACACTTTATATACTTCATAGTTTAACCTTTATTTTATCCAACAGTGACTAAACGCGGACTAAGTACCCAACAGAGACACTTGGGAGGCATAGTAAACTTCACAGAGGTGCCTCCACCCAAGTTGACCCAAAAACTAACTAGTTATTTTTGTCAAAACTAAGCAGACATATTATTACATCCATGTTTATCAGAAAAGTGTACAAACATACTGTATACCAGCATTACATAAATGGGGGTACTCTGCTACAAGTCAAAGATAGGAAATGACATCAAGTGGCACCAAAAACAAATTTGATTTCATACAGTGAAGACACAGATCAGTCACAGCAGTAAACAGCTCTTCTCTAAAGGTAACAGGGTACTGGAAAGAGACCATAGGAATGGCAGGACAACTAAGGTTGTTTTTATAGAAGTCATGAAATGTTGTTAAGCTATAGCAATAAATATTTCATAATTGTTGCTAAGTTATTTAATATTATTTTCTGTTTTTTAAAATATATTCAAGCATACCATGAAAAATTTCAGTATTCAAAACTGTGTCCAAAAGAGAAAATAATTGAGAATTGCTGACCTTCAATATTTCAAGCATTGTGCTAGGTAGTGAACAAATGAACATGAATAAAACATAGCCTCATAAAGCTTATAAGACTAATTGGCTATGATGGAAAAGAAGCACACACATAAAAAAAAAATTATACAAAGAAGCGTGACAGATCAACTTTTGGCATGACAGCATGAGGATCTCCACTGCTCTGGTCTCCAGTGAAACTGGTTAAACAAATTTTTTAAGGTAAATCATCTTCAGAGCAGACAGCAAATGAAGAAATATCTGTTCTTACAAAAATGGAAATTCAGTAAGAAAGGGAAGAGTCTATGGTAGTTGGTTATTGCCCGCTCCCAGTTCAGAAATAAAGAGGGAACTTTTGTGATAATAAAAGAGCCAATCAATCAGGAAGTTATAGAAATGATAAACATATATGCAGTCAATAATGATGCACTCAAATATTTGAAATAAAAACTGACAGAAATGAAGGGAGAAACAGACGATTCAACAATAATAGTTGGAAATTTAAATAAGTCTTTTTTTGATTTTTTTTTTTTTCTTTTTGAGACAGGGTCTCTCTCTGTCCCCCAGGCTAGAGAGCAGTGGTACGATCTCAGCTCACTGCAGCCTCAACCTCCCAGGCTCAGGCAATCCTCCCACCTCAACCTCCCAAGTAGCTGGGACTACAGGTGTGAGCCACAATGCTAGTTTTTGTGTTTTTTATAGAGACTGGGTTTCACCATGTTGACCAGGCTGGTCTCAAGTTCTTGGGCTAATGTGATCCACACCCGTCAGCCTCCGAAAGTGCTGGCATTATAGGCATAAGACACCATGGCCTGGCCAATAACTCACTTTCAATATTGCGTAGAACAACTAGACAGAGGATGAACAAGGAAATAGGAGACTTGAACAACACTATAAACAACTAATTTAACAGACATCAATAGAATACTCTATCCATAACAACTGAATATACGTTATTTTCAAGCACATGTGGAACATTCTCCAGAACAGACCATATTCTAGGCCATAAAAAAACCTCAATGTATTAAAAGGATAGAAATAATACATGTTCTCTGATTACAATAGAAAAAAATTAAACATCAATAACAGGAAAAATTTGGAAAAATCATAAGTAGGTAGAAATTAACCTACTCCTAAATAATCAATGGGTCAAAGAAGAAATCAAAAGGGAAATCAGAAAAAAACAATTACAGAACATTGTGGTAAATGCAAGAATGGGAGCTAGCAAGGAGCTAAAAGTGCATACAGAGCTGACACTAATTCTACCTAGGAAAATGCAGGAAAGAATGACACTACAGAACAGAGGAAGTAACATTTAGGCAGGTCTTGAAAGATGAATATAAATTTATGTAGTAAAGACAGGGAGAAAGAAAATGAAAAACATAGAGGCAGATTTCCAAAGCAAGGAGGTTTTGAAGTGAATGATAAAATCTAAAATGAGGAGCAGTTTGGAGTGCCTAGCATGTAGGGTATGTGGTAGGAGAACGGCAGTGGAGGAAGACAAGCTACAAAAGGAGGTTACGGCCAGATTGTTAATGATCAAGAAAACCACGGGCCTGGGCTTTACTCTGGGTAACAGGACATCATTAAAGTTGTAAAAAGAGACATGATCAGATTTGCATTTCATATCCTATTCTATGTCACAGTACTCATGGATATAACCATTTTCTCCTCAGTATATAACACAAGTTTTTCAACACAGGTAAAATACCCTGTACTTCTTATGGCTCTGCCACAGTTAATGGGCACAATGTTGGGAACACTGCAGCCATCTAAAAAAGCAGTTACTTTTTCACTGCACCCATAGTACAAAACTTCTAGAGATATTTTGCTCGTAAACTGAAGAATTATTCTTTTGTTTTGTAAATTCAGTTAGTCTTGCTGACTATTGAATATAACTGAAAAAATTATAACTTGTGTTTCCATAGCCTTTAATGTCACTGAAAGAAGCCTTAACATCCTCTTCTCCTTCTTCATTACTACAGCCACTCTTGTGGCAGCTGGACAAATGAAGCCAGCATTTGGAAAGAGGAAGTAGGACTGAGAAATTGGCAAAAAAAAAAAAAAAAAAAAAAAAAAAG